>NC_044553.1:22419876-22719876 GCF_007565055.1 Rhinopithecus roxellana
TTCACCAGCCCCTTTTATTCTCCTGTAACCACAACTTTCAACTCAAGTGAGCCAGCCAAATGCTGAGCCGAAGCCATGCTATATTCTGCCCTCATTGCTCCTATAGCTGCATGCCTGAGCTCCTTGGACAACCACTCAACCACTCAGCATTGCTCACCAACTCTTTAACTTGTTTTTGATCAGTTACTACTCCTTTGCTCCTATTGTCCAATGCATACCTTCCCTAGTATCATCAAGCCCCATCACCTCACAGGGGACAATCTTACTTCCTTTGTCAAGAATTTTTTGTGCTGGCTACAAACGCACATTTATAACTACATCCACGCCAGCTCCCTTAACTCAGAGTCAGCCATTGGGACCTGCCTGTTCAAAATCAAACCTCCAACTTGGGCCTTAGACTTTGACCTTTTTTTTTTTTTTTTTTTTTTTTTTTTTTTTTTTTTTTTTTTTTTTTTTTTTACTTTTTACCTACAGGGGCTAAGTCCGTTAGAAGTCACCTCCTGGCTCTTACCCTTTGTCTTAAAGACTTTCTTAGGTCTCTGCCTTATTAAAAATAAATATATTTTTAAAAATCTCCCTTGACTCGGCCGGACGCGGTGGCTCACGCCTGTAATCCCAGCACTTTGGGATGCCAGGGCAGGCGGATCACAAGGTCAGGAGATGGAGACCATCCTGGCTAACAGGGTGAAATCTCGTCCCTACTAAAAATACAAAAACAAAGAATTAGCTGGGAGTGATGGCAGGCTCCTGTAGTCCCAGCTACTTGGGAGGCTGAGGCAGGAGAATGGTGTGAACCCGGTAGGTGAGGCTTGCAGTGAGCTGAGATCACACCACTGCACTCCAGCCTGGGCGACAGAGTGAGACTCTGTCTCAAAAAAAAAAATCTCGCTGATGCTGTGCTTCTTTCTAGATGCTATCAGTCTCTTCTCTGCCCTTCTCAACTGAACTTCTTTCAAGTTCTCCACTTGCCCACTTCTGATGACTCATGAATGATCTGCGTTCCAATACTTAATGATCTCCTTCTTGCCAAAGCCAACAGATCCAACTTAGCTGTCATCTGGCCAGAACTCTCAGCTGCTAGGGACACTATTAGTCAGCCTCTCCCAGGCTGTGGCTCTTGACCTCTCCTCCGCTTGGGCAATGCTCCCACCTGTCCCAGAGCTTCATGAGCCTTCAATGCATGACTGACTCTGGTATTGCCATTGCCAGCTCAAGACTGGCCCTCAATCTGCAGAGTGAAATAACCAGCCACCAACTGACTCTGCCAAACCGGCTGTCCACAAGCAATTCAAATTCAGCAAAAACTGAAAAAAAGCTCCATATTTCCCCTAAGCCTGCTTCCACTTACCTGATCACAAACTCAGTCTCTCAAAACAGACAGCCTGTTGTGGATCCCCATAGCCAATCCATGGCTAGTTTCTGCTGACTTCACTTTGTGACTATGTCTTGAATCTGGAGCTTCTTTCCAATTCCCTGTCCTTTCTCACATGAACTATTACCATCCTCTATATATCGCCACCAGAATGATAGATCTTAAATACAAATCTGATCACATGTCTCCATTTATAACCTGACAATGCTTTCTCCTAAGGGACAGAATAAAGGGTAAAATCCTTCACATAGCACTCAGAACTTCCCAAAAGGAAGCCTCTCCTAATTTCTACCTCTGTTTTCTGTCATTCCCTTTACATTCCATGCTGGTTCCCTACTTGCATGTCTCTGCCTAAGCTGTGCCCCTACCTGGAATAGCTCTCCTTCCCTCTCTAATTTTGTCCCACCTGCAAGCCCCCAACTCCCTCCCCGGGTCTACAGAGTAATGTGCAAGGAATTCTTCAAATGGATCTTTTACCCCTTGGGTTAGGGATACCCTACACTAGAAAACTCATCACTGGTCATCAGAGAAATGCAAATCAAAACCACAATGAGATACCATCTCACACCAGTTAGAATGGCAATCATTAAAAAGTCAGGAAACAACAACTGCTGGAGAGGATGTGGAGAAATACGAACACTTTTACACTGTTGGTGGGATTGTAAACTGGTTCAACCATTGTGGAAAACAGTATGGCAATTCCTCAAGGATCTAGAACTAGAAATACCATGTGACCCAGTCATCCCATTACTGGGTATATACCCAAAGGATTATAAATCATACTGCTACAAAGACACATGCACACGTATGTTTATTGCGGCACTATTCACAATAGCAAAGACTTGGAATCAACCCAAATGTCCATCAGTGACAGACTGGATTAAGAAAATGTGGCATATATACACCATGGAATACTATGCAGCCATAAAAAAGGATGAGTTCATGTCCTTTGTAGGGGCATGGATGCAGCTGGAAACCATCATTCTCAGCAAACTATTGCAAGAACAAAAAACCAAACACCACATGTTCTCATTCATAGGTGGGAATTGAACAATGAGATCACTTGGACTCTGGAAGGGGAACATCACACACCGGGGCCTATTACGGAGAAGGGGGAGGGGGGAGGGATGGCATTGGGAGTTATACCTGATGTAAGTGATGAGTTGATGGGTGCTGATGAGTTGATGGGTGCTGACGAGTTGATGGGTGCAGCACACCATCATGGCACAAGTATACATATGTAACAAACCTGCACGTTGTGCACATGTACTCTAGAACTTAAAGTATAATAAAAAAAAAAAAAAGAAAAGAAAAGAAAACCCTTGACCTTTTCCCATCTTCTTATACTCCACCTCCAGAAAGTTTGGTTCCGTCTTCTCTGGTACCATTATGCCTTGTGTATTGCTTTATCATTTTAAATAGCAATTTTGTTTTGGTCTTCCCTCAATTGGACTGTAGCCACTTGAAAGCAGGGACTGTTCTGCTTGTCTCCAAACCCCTGCCACCTAGTGTAGTGTCTGCTCAATAAAAGTAAGAACGTCTTACTCTCCTAGTTTTTATGACAAAAAAAAAAAAAAAGATGATGTGAAAGAGCTTACATGATCTACCTAATCTCCTCCATTAAGATTTTCTGTATGATGGGGTCATTCCTAGGGTTTTAAATCAAATCTGCATCCTTCATCCTTGATATAGTTTGGATCTGCGTCCCTATCCAAATCTCAGGTTGAGCTATAATCACTCGAATTGGAGGTGGGGCCTGCTGGGAGTTGATTGGATCACGGGGATGGATTTCTCATGAGTGGTTTAGTGCCATCCCCATGGCGCTGTCCTCTTGATAGTGAGTGACTTTGGACAAGATCCGGCTGTTTAAAATACATGGCATCTCCCTTCTTCTGTCCTGCTTTCTCCATGTGATGTGCCTGCTCCCTCTTTGCCTTCTGCCATGATTGGAAGCTCCCTGAGGCCTCCCAAGAAACAGATGCCACTATGCTCCCTGTACAGCCAGAGGAGCCAGAAGCCAATTAAACCTCTTTTTGATAAATTACCCAGTCTCAAGTATTTCTTTATAGCACTGCAAGAATGACCTAAAACAATCCTCTATGAGATCACATCTAAATTTGAATCAGCTACATTTCAAATCTTCAGTAGCCACACGTCTAGTGACTACTATTTTGGAAAACACTGCTCCTACACACAGAAATTATAGTGCTTGGAGCTATTATCAAAACTATGTGGAACAATATACAGGAAATATCTACCATAGGCAGTGACATACAAAGATGCACACAAATGTTTAATTATTTCTCCCTGCCCATGATACTAACATTAAAAGATAATGCCACCCATAACATCATTTTCCTCTTGGGAAATATATGGAGGAAGAAGTTTTTGAATTTTTTTTAACTAGACACAGATAAAATACACAGTTAAAATATTTATCTGTGTGATATTTGTCATCTCTACGAACTCAACCAATAAGAATAGAATAAAAGGAAATGCAGATAACCATTATCCCCTCTAAACTCCTGGCACTGGTAGAGAAGAATAGCAAGGGAGAATGGGAGTGATGCTCAGGACACCATCAGGCTCACACCGTGTTTATGATCCAGCTTTCAGACTTGATGTGTTTGGCTGCATGGACGTCTTCCAAGACTCACTTCCTTTTATGCTAAAGGCATAGGAACGTAAAAGCCTCTGAGTAAAATTTAAGCCACATAACAAATGTTTTCTTCCCACAAATCTTGTTTTCCTTGTAGTGAGGAAACAAGGGCTTTAACTCTAACCACAAATTATAACCCAAGGTGGGGAAAATGTCCATGAAGAAAAGTGGAAGATCACAAATAGGTTGGAACAAAGAGGGACTTGGAGGGGTGGGTGGAGATTAATCTTATTAGGATCGTATATCATGAGGGTGTCAGATGTGAAAGCAAACGAATGGCCTGTGTTTATCTGAGCTAAACCGTGTGGTTCACCCAAACATTCACTCCCCAGAGCGTTTTTTTCACTGGTAATAAATTGGCCAAGTCGTCGTAGGGCGTTGATAATGAAGAATGCTTAGGTGCAGTTAGAGATTTCTGGCCGGGTTTTAGATGCAACCACCCTCTCCTACTCTCTTTTTCTCGCCTTCTCCCTCTCCCTCTCCCTTTATCACAGCTGATTCGAAAAGCCCTTTGGAAAGATGAAGTAGGTAGAAATCAAAATAAATGGATTCTATTAAAACCGGCAATGCATCAACTGCTTGATAAAGTGATTAATAAACAGCTTAGGATGGTGATTGATTAAACTCTTTAATCAAAGTGCTAAACTGACTTAATATGGAGAGTTTCAACATGTTCAAAGTGTACATTTTGCCTGCCTAAGGTTCACAGTTGTTTATGTAACTTTTCTGAAGTGTATCCCTTAGGTCTAACCTTCAGAGAACTGGGACTATGGAATGTGTAAGGATTATAAAGTATCACAAACTGCATTAGGTGCTGAAATGTGCTCATGAATTATAGGACCTTTCTGCACAGCAACAAGTCATTTTTCAGAATTCTGAACCTCTTCACCAAACAAGTTCTTCGCTTGCATCACTTCATATCTCTTTAAGTCTTAATGTGTAAAGCAAGACAGTGCATTTTAAAAAGTCCCTATCACTCACAGTTCATTCTCTCCTTGAAGCACTTATTGTTTTATTGCATAAGGTCAAGATTTTAACGGTGAGGAAGAAGGCTTATTTATACCGTGAAAGTAATTTCATGTTCATTAGAATCTGGTATATTTCATTCAATATGTGTAATTCTCAATATCAGGCATCATTTTTGACACAAGTAATCATCTGCACACCAATTTAGTAAACCATTTGACTCCTAAAAGTTTATGAAACCAAAATAATATCTTGCAAATCATGTTCCTCAGAGGCTACATAATGACTTTTTTTAATTTTTAATTTTGACGGGTACATAGTAGGTATATATATTTGTGGGATACACGAGAGATTTTGATACAGGAATACAATGCTTAATCATCACATTGATACATGAATATGATGCTTAATAATCACATCAAGATAAATGAGGTATCCATTGCCTAAGGCATTTATCTACTCTTTGTGTTACAAAGACTCCAATTATACTCATTTGGTTATTTAAAAATGTACAATAAATTATTGTTTACTATAGTCATCCTGTTATGCTACCAAGTACTAGTTCTTATTGCTTCTATCTACGTTTTTGTACCTGTTAACCATTCCTACTCCCTGCCCCCTACCTCACTACCCTTCCCAGCCTCTGGTAACTATCTTTCTACTCTCTGTCTCGACGAGTTTAGTTGCTTTAATTTTTAGCTCCCACAAATGAGTGAGAGCATGCAAAGTCTATATTTCTGTGTCTGGCTTATTTCACTTAACATAATGACCTCTAGTTCCATCCATGTTGTTGAAAATGACAGGATCTCATTCTGTTTAACGACTGAATAGTACTTCATTGTGTATATATAGCACATTTTCTTTATCCATTCATCTGTTGATGGACACAGATTGTTTCCATATCTTGGCTATTGTGAATAGTGTTGAAATAAACATGGAAGATATGTCTTTATAAAAATATGTTTGAAGTTGGCATTGGGGAGGAGAGGAAGGGATAGTACTATAGCCCCATGCATTAATGGAACAGCATTTGTGACCCACACTGCATCTATGTGATGGATGAAATTCAAGGAATTCATTTAATGCCAGACATAGTTCTCTGTGTAATGAAGAACCATGCTGGGCCTTGTTTGCAAAAACAAAAATAGCTCTGCCCCCAATTCAGGGATCTTAGTACACAGTGAGGGAGATCCTGCAAGGTGGAAAAGGTGTTTGTTTTAATAATTTAGAATCATTTATTAAAATTTAATAATTTTAAAAGGGCTTGACTAAGGCAAAGAATGGTAGGGAAAATTGGGAAAGCATCTAAGATACCATTGCAGTTTATTTGACTTGGAAAGATAAATAGAATTTAGATAGGGAGACAGATGCTGAGGAGTGGGTCTTAGAATGTGGAAAGATCATTACTTGAAAGCAGTGAGGCATCTTTAGGGACCCCTGAGTAGCCCACTCTGTCTAGACTGCAGTGTTCTCTTAAAAAGGGGGAAGGGGGCGGGAAATTGTGGGCAGGAATCCTTGTACGAAGAGTCCTGAAGTCTCTACTTAATATGTTGGGGAATGGGCAGCTATTGAAGGATTTTGAATGAATCACCAGAACATAGGTGGGCTGATTTATGACTGGTGCATGATGCTAGAGCCACAACACACAGGCTTAAATCTTAACCCTGACACTTAGAAATTGCATGACCTTGGGCCAGTACTTAAACTAAATGTGGTTTCCTCACTTTTAATTGCAGATAATAACATTACAATCTCCTTGATGGGGTTGTTGTTGCATTTGACCATTTAAATCGTGCGAAGATCTTAGAATTGTGCCAAGCAGTGAGGATTCAATAATGTTAGCAAGGATTCTCATTGCTATTTCCAAAGAAAGTCTTCCTAGAAGTAGAACTGCACTATAGGAAACTTAAACTAGAAGGAGCTTTTAAAGACCATTTGGGGAGAAAAGCTACAGGAAGCAGGCAAATCTGTCCAGGGCCTGTCTCAGGAGCCTCAGAGCTATCATATGAAACACCCAACAAGGAACTAATATCCAGAATCTACAAGGAACTCAAACAAATTAGCAAGAAAAAAAAATCCCATCCAAAAAAAAAAGGGGGGGGGGGCTAAGAATGTGAATAGATAATTCTCAAAACAAGATACACAAATGACCAAAAAACATGAAAAAATGCTCAACATCATGAACTATCAGGGAAATGCAAATCAAAACCACAATGTGATACCACCTTACTCCTGCAAGAATGGCCATAATAAAAAAATAAAAAATAATGGATGTTGGCAAGGATGTGGTGAAAATGGAGCACTTTTACACCCTTGGTGGGAATGTGAACTAGTACAACCACTATGAAAAACAGTGTGGAGATTCCTTACGGAACTAAAAGTAGAACTACAATTTGATCCAGCAATTCCACCCTGGCTATCTACCCAGAGGAAAAGAAGTCATTTACAAAAAAGATACTTGCTCATGCATGTTTATTGCAGCACAATTTGCAATTGCAAAAACATGAAACCAGCCCAAATGTCCATCAATCAATGAGTGGATAAAGAAATTGTGTTATACATGTACCATGTAATACTATTCAGTCATAAAAAGGAACAAAATAGTGGCATTTGCAACAACCTGGATGAAATCAGAGATCCATATTCTAAGTGAAGTAACCGAGGAATAGAAAAGCAAACATCATATGTTCTCACTAAGCTATGAAGATGCAAAGGCATAAGAATGACACAAGGGACTTTGGCGCCTTGGGGGAAAGGGTGGGAGTGGGGAGAGGAATAAAAGACTACACATTGGGTACAGTGTACACTGCTCCAGTGATGGGAGCACCAAAATCTCAGAAATCACCACTAAAGAACTTACTCATGTAATGAAATGCCACCTGTTCCCCCAAAAACCTACGGAAATAAAAAATAAAAATAAAAAAATAAAAAATAAAGAACTTTTCTTTAGGTATCACCAGGAACCAGCAAGACAGAGACAGATTGAGAGAAGTTAGAGAACACAGGCAAAGAAGGATAAAGACAAGTCAAAGAGGCCCCTAAGCTGTTGTCCCTATGTTCTGTTTTATATTTTTTGCTGTGGTGCCATGAGGAGAAGCTAGTGGCTGTATGAAACTTCACACCACACAGGACATTCAGCAGAAACATTGTGGGCCTCAGTAGACACGCTGGAACTTGCCACACAAATGTGGGGGCCACACACCTATTTAAAGCTAGTGTTTCATAGCCTGAGGGAAGGGAAACAGAAGGGTCTGAGGAGAAGCTTCTGGAGAATGACTGTATTTAAGATGTGGATGGAGAATTAGTGGTCAGATGGAAAAATCTGAGGAGAGGTAAAGTTTTGAGACTGAGGGACAAGGAGTATTGAATGCCAATGGGGATTCTAAAATGGATAATTGATGGGCCCTCATTCATTCATTGTGCTTTCAGTAGTAACCCAATTCTACGTCTAGCCAAGATTAGTCTAATTAAGTGATGTGACTCTTCCAAGGGATCATCAAGTCCAAGTTCCATGCCTACTCAACGGTGCTAGATTTTGTGAGGAATACAAGAGCTTCTTTCCCTTGGTAAACTGAAATTGTGATCAAATGAAAGAGGACATGAAATTGACTGCCACCATGTGCTAACACCAGAAGTCCTATCAGATTCCAACAGTGCATTCACTGAATGATGTATTCATTTGGTAAATATATAGTAAGTATGTATCAAAGGCCTGCTATATATCAGGCTCTGGAGCAGGCAAGAATGCAATGCTAAAGATGGACATTCCCGGCACTTGGGAAGCTTAGAGTGCTACAGGGAAGACAGGCATTAAACAAATAAGAAAGCAATTATCCATCAATTACAATTCTCGTGAATTTCATGGAGAAGCAGTGCAAAGTGCTATCAGCGTATTGGGCAGGGATCTGGGTCTTTCTGGAGAGTTCAGGACATTTTCCTGAGAAAGAGACATTTAAGCTGATATTTGGGAGATGCATTATAGCAAAATTATAGGAAGAAGAGGCAAAAGGAAAAGGGCCTAGAGACAAGAAGGATTGTTTCTTCTTTGAAAAATAGAAAAAAGGTCAATAGGATGAAGCACAGAAAGAGGCAGGGGACAGAAGAAATTGAAGGGACCAAGAGGTGGTCAGGGTGATAGGCCCCGGCAAGAATGCCAGCTTCAGTCTAGTCAACTTCAGCAGTGGAGAGCCATTGAGAGGTTTTAAACACAATCACATTTTGCTGCAGAATGAACAGTGAATGAAAAGGTTATTACAACTGGGCTATTATAATATCTGAGGCAAGAGATGATGGTTGCTGGAAATACACAAATGTGAGTGATATTGAATGAGTCACATAAACCGGAATTGTGACTGAATATAAGAGGATCAGAAAGTGAAGATGGTGACGACGATTGTAGGGTTTCTAGTAAAAAGTCAGGAGTTTCTCCCCTCCCCTCCACCTCAAATGCCTTCCAATATACACAGAATAAAATATAAAATCCTTAACATGGACCTTCAACGCCCTGTATTTGCTGGCTCCAGACTCCTTCTCCAACTTGATTTTCTCCCTACCTTACACATCTCTGCACATCGACTGCTGTGGCCTACGTGCTGTTTTCGTGAAGCACGTGAGAAACTCAAGACACCAGGGCGACTGCAGATTCAGTTCCAGGCCACCACAATAAAGCAGATATTATAACAGCAAGTCACAGAAATTTTTTGGTTTCCCAGTACACACAAAAGTTTTGTATATACTATAATTATATACATACTTAAGTATATACTTACGTGTGCAATGACAGTGTGTCTAAAAAAAGTACATGATATTAAATTAATTTAAAAACTAATTAATGCTGGACACAGTGGCTCACACCTGTAATCCTAGTATTTCGGAAGGCCAAGGCAGGTGGATAACTTGAGGTCAGGGGTTTGAGACCAGCCTGGCCAATATGGTGAAGCCCCTTCTCTACTAAAAGTAAAAAATTAGCCGGAAGCGGTGGCACATGCCTGTGGTCCCAGCTACTTGGGGGAGGCTGAGGCAGGAGAATTGCTGGAACCTGGGAGATGGAGGCTGCAGTGAGCTAAGACTCTGTCCCCCTCAAAAAACTAAAACTAAAAATAAATTAATTAAAAGTTCATTTTTGCTTAAAAATGCTAATCATCTGAGACTTCAGGAGGTAGTAATCTTTTTCCCAGTCATAATCTTCTTTTCCAGAAATCATCATCGCTTGCCTGGAATATTATAATAGCCCAATTGTAATAACCTTGCCTTGATGGTCGTGGCTGCTGACAGATCAGTGTTATTGTTGTTGCTAGAGGCTAGAGTGGCTATGGCTATATCTTTAAAAAAAAATGAAGTTTGCCTCATCATAAAAATATTTCTCTGTAGCATATGATGCTGTTGGATAGCTTGTTACCTCATAGTAGAACTTCTTTCAAAATTGGAGTCAATTCTCACAAACCACACACTGCTTAATCAACTACATTCATGTAATATCTTAAATTCTTGGTTGTCATTTGAACAATGCTCATAGCATCTTCACCAGGAGTGGATTCCATCTCAGGAAACCACGTTCTTTGCTCATCCATTAGAAGCAATTATTTTTTTGTTTTTTTGTTTATTATTTGTTTGTTTTTGAGACAGAGTCTTGCTCTTGTTGGCCAGTCTGGAGTGTAACAGTGCGATCTTGGCTCACCGTAAACTCCGCATCCCGGGTTTAAGCAATTCTCCTGCCTCAGCCTCCCGAGTAGCCGGGATTACTGACTTGTGCTACCACACCTGACTAATTTTATATTTTTAGTAGAGGCAGGGATTCTCCATGTTGGTCAGGCTAGTCTTGAACTCCTGACCTCAGGTGATCCACCTGTCTCGGCCTCCCAAAGTGCTGGGATTACAGGCGTGAACCACTGCACCCGGCCAGAAGCAACTTCTTATGCACTCAAGTTTGATTATGCAATTGCAACAATTCAGTCCCATCTTCAGGCTCCACTTCTAAGTATAATTCTTTTACTATTTCTACCACATCTACAGTTACTTCCTCCACAGATGGCTTAAACCCCTCAAAGCCATCTATGAGAGTAGAAATAAATTTCTTTCAAACCCCTGTTAATGTGGATATTTTCAGCTTTTCCCACGAATCATGAATGCTCCTAATGGCATATAGAATGGTGAATCCTTTCCAGAATGTTTTCAGTTTACTTTGCCCAGATGCATCAGAGGAATCACTGTTTGTGATAGTAAGAGCCTCACAAAATGTACTTATTTAAATAATAAGACTTGAAAGTCAATATCGGAGGTTGGAAGATGGCCGAGTAGGAACAGCTCCAGTCTCCAACTCCCAGCGCGAGCGACACAGAAGACTGGTGATTTCTGCATTTTCAACTGAGGTACTGGGGTCATCTCACTAGGGAGTGCCGGACAATCGCTGCTGGTCAGCTGCTGCAGCCTGACCAGCGAGAGCTGAAGCAGGGCGAGGCATCGCCTCACCTGGGAAGTGCAAGGGGGAAGGGAATCCGTTTTCCTAGACAGGGGAACTGAGACACACAACACCTGGAAAATCGGGTAAATCCCACCCCAATACCGCGCTTTAAACAAACGGGCACACCAGAAGAATATATCCCTCACCTGGCCGGGAGGGTCCCACGCCCACGAAGCTTCCCTCATTGTTAACACAGCAGTCTGCAGCGATCTAACCGCAAGGCAGCAGCCAGGCTGGGGGAGGGGCGCCCGCCATTGCTGAGGCTTAAGTAGGTAAACAAAGCCGCTGGGAAGCTCCAACTGGGTGGAGCTCACAGCAGCTCAAGGAAACCTGCCTGTCTCTATAGACTCCACCTCTGGGGGCAGGGCTCAGCTAAAAAAACAACAGGGGAAGAAGCAGAGGCCTGACCAGATGCGAACCACTCTGTCTGACAGCTTTGAAGAGAGCAGTGGATCTCCCAACACGGAGGTTGAGATCTGAGAATGGACAGACTGCCTGCTCAAGTGGGTCACTGACCACTGAGTAGCCTAACTGGGAGACATCCCCCACTAGGGGCAGTCTGACACCCCACACCTCATAGGGTGGAGTACACCCCTGAGAGGAAGCTTCCAAAGTAAGAATCAGACAGGTACACTCGCTGTTCAGCAATATTCTAACTTCTGCAACCTCTGCTGCTGATACCCAGGCAAACAGGGTCTGGAGTGGACCTCAAGCAATCTCCAACAGACCTATAGCTGAGGGTCCTGACTGGCAGAAGGAAAACTATCAAACAGGAAGGACACCTATACCAAAACCCCATCAGTACGTCACCATCATCAAAGACCAGAGACAGATAAAACCACAAAGATGGGGAAAAAGCAGGGCAGAAAAGCTGGAAATTCAAAAAATAAGAGCGCATCTCCCCCTGCAAAGGAGCGCAGCCCATCATCAGCAACGGATCGAAGCTGGTCAGAGAATGACTTTGACGAGATGAGAGAAGAAGGCTTCAGTCCATCAAACTTCTCAGAGCTAAAGGAGGAATTACATACCCAGCGCAAAGAAACTAAAAATCTTGAAAAAAGAGTGGAAGAATTGACAGCTAGACTAATTAATGCAGAGAAGGTCATAAACGAAATGACAGAGATGAAAACCATGACACAAGAAATACGTGACAAATGCACAAGCTTCAGTAACCGACTCGATCAACTGGAAGAAAGAGTATCGGCGATTGAGGATCAAATGAATGAAATGAAGCGAGAAGAGAAACCAAAAGAAAAAAGAAGAAAAAAAATGAACAAAGCCTGCAAGAAGTATGGGATTATGTAAAAAGACCAAATCTACGTCTGATTGGGGTGCCTGAAAGTGAGGGGGAAAATGGAACCAAGTTGGAAAACACTCTTCAGGATATCATCCAGGAGAACTTCCCCAACCTAGTAGGGCAGGCCAACATTCAAATTCAGGAAATACAGAGAACGCCACAAAGATACTCCTCCAGAAGAGCAACTCCAAGACACATAATTGCCAGATTCACCAAAGTTGAAATGAAGGAAAAAATCTTAAGGGCAGCCAGAGAGAAAGGTCAGGTTACTCACAAAGGGAAGCCCATCAGACTAACAGCAGATCTCTCAGCAGAAACTCTACAAGCCAGAAGAGAGTGGGGACCAATATTCAACGTTCTTAAAGAAAAGAATTTTCAACCCAGTATTTCATTTCCAGCCAAACTAAGTTTCATCAGTGAAGGAGAAATAAAATCCTTTACAGATAAGCAAATGCTTAGAGATTTTGTCACCACCAGGCCTGCCTTACAAGAGACCCTGAAGGAAGCCCTAAACATGGAAAGGAACAACCGGTACCAGCCACTGCAAAAACATGCCAAAATGTAAAGACCATCGAGGCTAGGAAGAAACTGCATCAACTAACGAGCAAAATAACCAGTTAATATCATAATGGTAGGATCAAGTTCACACATAACAATATTAACCTTAAATGTAAATGGACTAAATGCTCCAATTAAAAGACACAGACTGGCAAACTGGATAAAGAGTCAAGACCCATCAGTCCGCTGTATTCAGGAGACCCATCTCACATGCAGAGACATACATAGGCTCAAAATAAAGGGATGGAGGAAGATCTACCAAGCAAATGGAGAACAAAAAAAAAAGCAGGGGTTGCAATCCTAGTCTCTGATAAAACAGACTTTAAACCATCAAAGATCAAAAGAGACAAAGAAGGCCATTACATAATGGTAAAGGGATCAATTCAACAGGAAGAGCTAACTATCCTAAATATATATGCACCCAATACAGGAGCAAAGCAAGTCCTTAGAGACTTACAAAGAGACTTAGACTCCCATACAATAATAATGGGAGACTTCAACACTCCACTGTCAACATTAGATAGATCAACGAGACAGAAAGTTAACAAGGATATCCAGGAATTGAACTCATCTCTGCACCAAGCAGACCTAATAGACATCTATAGAACTCTCCACCCCAAATCAACAGAATATACATTCTTCTCAGCACCACATCGCACTTATTCCAAAATTGACCACATAATTGGAAGTAAAGCACTCCTCAGCAAATGTAAAAGAATAGAAATTATAACAAACTGTCTCTCAGACCACAGTGCAATCAAACTAGAACTCAGGACTAAGAAACTCAATCAAAACCGCTCAACTACATGGAAACGGAACAACCTGCTCCTGAATGACTACTGGGTACATAACAAAATGAAAGCAGAAATAAAGATGTTCTTTGAAACCAATGAGAACAAAGATACAACATACCAGAATCTCTGGGACACATTTAAAGCAGTGTGTAGAGGGAAATTTATAGCACTAAATGACCACAAGAGAAAGCAGGAAAGATCTAAAATTGACACTCTAACATCACAATTAAAAGAACTAGAGAGGCAAGAGCAAACACATTCAAAAGCTAGCAGAAGGCAAGAAATCACTAAGATCAGAGCAGAACTGAAGGAGATAGAGACACAAAAAACCCTCCAAAAAATCAATGAATCCAGGAGTTGGTTTTTTGAAAAGATCAACAAAATTGACAGACAGCTAGCAAGACTAATAAAGAAGAAAAGAGAGAGGAATCAAATAGACGCAATAAAAAATGATAAAGGGGATATCACCACTGACCCCTACAGAAATACAAACTACCATCAGAGAATACTATAAAAACCTCTACGCAAATCAACTAGAAAATCTAGAAGAAATGGATAATTTTCTGGACACTTACACTCTCCCAAGACTATACCAGGAAGAAGTTGAATTCCTGAATAGACCAATAGCAGGCTCTGAAATTGGGGCAACAATTAATAGCCTACCCACAAGAAAAAGTCCAGGACCAGATGGATTCACAGCTCAATTCTACCAGAGGTACAAGGAGGAGCTGGTACCATTCCTTCTGAAACTATTCCAATCAATAGAAAAAGAGGGAATCGTCCCTAACTCATTTTATGAGGCCAACATCATCCTGATACCAAAGCCTGGCAGAGACACAACAAAAAAAGAGAATTTTAGACCAATATCACTGATGAACATTGATGCAAAAATCCTCAATAAAATACTGGCAAACCGGATTCAGCAGCACATCAAAAAGCTTATCCACCATGATCAAGTGGGCTTCATCCCTGGGATGCAAGGCTGGTTCAACATTCGCAAATCAATAAACGTAATCCAGCATATAAACAGAACCAAAGACAAGAACCACATGATTAATTCAATAGATGCAGAAAAGGCTTTTGACAAAATTCAACAGCCCTTCATGCTAAAAACGCTCAATAAATTCGGTAGTGATGGAACGTACCTCAAAATAATAAGAGCTATTTATGACAAACCCACAGCTAATATCATACTGAATGGGCAAAAACTGGAAAAATTCCCTTTGAAAACTGGTACAAGACAGGGATGCCCTCTCTCACCACTCCTATTCAACATAGTGTTGGAAGTTCTGGCTAGGGCAATCAGGCAAGAGAAAGAAATCAAGGGTATTCAGTTAGGAAAAGAAGAAGTCAAATTGTCCCTGTTTGCAGATGACATGATTGTATATTTAGAAAACCCCATCGTCTCAGCCCAAAATCTCCTTAAGCTGATAAGCAACTTCAGCAAAGTCTCAGGATACAAAATTAATGTGCAAAAATCACAAGCATTCTTATACACCAGTAACAGACAAGCAGAGAGCCAAATCAGGAATGAACTTCCATTCACAATTGCTTCAAAGAGAATAAAATACCTAGGAATCCAACTTACAAGGGATGTCAAGGACCTCTTCAAGGAGAACTACAAACCACTGCTCAGTGAAATCAAAGAGGACACAAACAAATGGAAGAACATACCATGCTCATGGATAGGAAGAATCAATATCGTGAAAATGGCCATACTGCCCAAGGTTATTTATAGATTCAATGCCATCCCCATCAAGCTACCAATGAGTTTCTTCACAGAATTGGAAAAAACTGCTTTAAAGTTCATATGGAACCAAAAAAGAGCCCGCATTGCCAAGACAATCCTAAGTCAAAAGGACAAAGCTGGAGGCAGCTACCTGACTTCAAACTATACTACAAGGCTACAGTAACCAAAACAGCATGGTACTGGTACCAAAACAGAGCTATAGACCAATGGAACAGAACAGAGTCCTCAGAAATAATACCACACATCTACAGCCATCTGATCTTTGACAAACCTGAGAGAAACAAGAAATGGGGAAAGGATTCCCTATTTAATAAATGGTGCTGGGAAAACTGGCTAGCCATAAGTAGAAAGCTGAAACTGGATCCTTTCCTTACTCCTTATACGAAGATTAATTCAAGATGGATTAGAGACTTAAATGTTAGACCTAATACCATAAAAACCCTAGAAGAAAATCTAGGTAGTACCATTCAGGACATAGGCATGGGCAAGGACTTCATGTCTAAAACACCAAAAGCAACGGCAGCAAAAGCCAAAATTGACAAATGGAATCTAATTAAACTAAAGAGCTTCTGCACAGCAAAAGAAACTACCATCAGAGTGAACAGGCAACCCACAGAATGGGAGAAAATTTTTGCAATCTACTCATCTGACAAAGGGCTAATATGAAGAATCTACAAAGAACTCAAATATACAAGAAAAAAACAAACAATCCCATCAAAAAGTGGGCAAAGGATATGAACAGACATTTCTCAAAAGAAGACATTCATACAGCCAACAGACACATGAAAAAATGCTCATCATCCCTCGCCATCAGAGAAATGCAAATCAAAACCACAATGAGATACCATCTCACACCAGTTAGAATGGCAATCATTAAAAAGTCAGGAAACAACAGTTGTTGGAGAGGATGTGGAGAAATAGGAACACTTTTACACTGTTGGTGGGATTGTAAACTAGTTCAACCATTATGGAAAACAGTATGGCAATTCCTCAAGGATCTAGAACTAGATGTATCATATGACCCAGCCATCCCACTACTGGGTATATACCCAAAGGATTATAAATTATTCTACAACAAAGACACATGAACACGTATGTTTATTGCGGCACTATTCACAATAGCAAAGACTTGGAATCAACCCAAATGTCCATCTGTGACAGACTGGATTAAGAAAATGTGGCACATATACACCATGGAATACTATGCAGCCATAAAAAAGGATGAGTTTGCGTCCTTTGTAGGGACATGGATGCAGCTGGAAACCATCATTCTTAGCAAACTATCACAAGAAGAGAAAACCAAACACCGCATGTTCTCACTCATAGGTGGGAACGAACAATGAGATCACTTGGACTCGGGAAGGGGAACATCACACACTGGGCCTATCATGGGGAGGGGGGAGGAGGGAGGGATTGCAATGGGGAGTTATACATGATATAAATGATGAATTGATGGGTGCTGACGAGTTGATGGGTGCAGCACACCAACATGGCACAAATATACATATGTAACAAACCTGCACGTTATGCACATGTACCCTAGAACTTAAAGTATAATAAAAAAAAAAAAAAAAAAAGAAAGAAAAGAAAGTCAATATCACCACTTAATCCATGGGCTACAGAACATATGTTTTAGCAGGCATCGCAACAACATTAATCTTCTTCTACATCTCCATCTGAGCTCTTGGGTGACCAGGTGCATTGTCAATGAGTAGTAATATTTTGAAAACCTATTTGGAAGTTCAAGCAGGGGAGTGCAGCTAATCTTATACTTATGTCCGAAGACTGGTCCTCCTCAATTAGGGATGGTCGATCTCTTCATCTTAGTGTACAGCTTCAGGAGGAACACACATAGAGTGGTAAGGGGGAAGGCAAAACCCTTTTAGCCAGCCAGATCAGCAGAATCAACCTTGGCAATCAGTGGGGTGAGAGATGTTGCAGCCAGATTGCCCTCACATCCAATGAGCAGTAATATTTTGAAGGAACCCTTTTTTTTTTTCTGAGCAGTAGGTCTCAACAGTGGGCTTAAAATATTCAGTAAACCATGCTATAAATGACATACTGCCATCCATCCTTTATTGTTCCACTTATAAAGCATAAGTAAAGTAGATTTAGCATAACTTTTAAGGGCCCCGGTATCTTCTGAATGATAAATACACATTGACTTCAAATTAAAGTCACCAGCTTCATTAGCCCTTATCAAGAGAGTCAGCCTGCCCCTTAAAGTTTTAAAGCCAGGTATTGACTTATCCTCTCTAACTATAAAAGTCCTAGATGGCATATTCTTCCAACAGAAGGCTGTTTTGTCTATACTGGAAATCTGTTGTTTGGTGAAGCCACCTTCCTCCACGATCTCAGCTAGATCTTCTGAATATCTTGCTGCAGCTTCTACATGAGCACTTGTTGCTTCACCTTGTGCTTTCATGGTATGGAGACAGCTTCTTTCCTCAAACCTCATTAACCAAACTCTCCAAGCTTCAGACTTATCCTTTGTGGTTTCCTCACCTCTCTCGGCCTTCACAGAATTAATGACAATCAGTGCCCTGCTCTGGGTTAGGCTTTGTCTTAAGAGAATTTTATGGCTGGTTTGATCTTCTACCCAGACCACAATAACTTTCTTCACATTATTAACAAGGCTATCTTGTTTCCTTAACATTCTTATGTTCACCAGTAGCACTTTAAATTTCCTTCAAAATCTTTTTATTTGCATTTACAACTTAGCAATTTGGTGCAAGAGGCCAACTTTCAGCCCACTGTGCTTGCAAGCTATCTCAGCTTTGAACATATCTTTTTCACTAAGTTTAATTATTTCTAGATTTTGACTTAAAGTGAAGACATTGGACTCTTCCTTCCACCTGAACACTTAGGGGCCATTGTAGGTTATTAACTGAACTAATTTCATTCAATATGTTGCATTGCAAGGCATCAGGAGACCCAAGGAGAAAAAGAGAGACAGGGGAATGGCCGTTCAGGGCAGCAATAAGAACCTACACATTTATCAATTAAGTGCACCATCTTATATAGGCATGGCTTATGGTGCTCCAAAACAATTACAAAGTCACATCAAAGAACACTGACCACAGTGCTATAACAGATATAATAATAGTAAAATTTGAGATATTTGTGACACAGGGGCGTGAAGTGAACACATGCTGTGGGAAAATGGTGCTGACAGACTTGCTTTGAGCAGGGTTACCACAAACCTTCAATTTGTAAAATAAATAAATAAATAAATAAATAAATAAATAAATAAATAAATGTAAAAATGCAATATCTGTGAAGCACACTAAAACAACGTTTACCTGTATTTTTAACTTATGGGACTTTGCTCCATACCTGCCTGGTTTCCAGCAACATTTTCTTCCCATTAGTTCTCCTCCCATCACATTTCAAAACATAAATCTGATAATGTCATTTCCCTGCTTAAAACCTATCATTGGTACCAAATTGACATGGGATAAAGTCCAAGTCCCCTAACAGGGTTTCTCAAAACTGTCCACTAATAAAAACTAATAGTGGACAGGATTAAATGAGAGACGCCACAGGCTTTGAGGGAACAGGGAGTGATGCCTGGTAAAATTTCTTTATATTCTCAAGTTTTACGTTAAAAACTCAAGCAAAGTTGGCATTGTATTATATAATATAGCTATATTTACTTAAACATGAAGATACTTTTTTAATTGTGGTAAAATGCATATAACATATAATTTACCATCATAAACATTTCTAAGCATACCGTTCTTCCAGTATTGTGCTACCATCGCTACCGTTCATCTCCAGAACCTTTCTTCATCTTGCATAATTGAAACGCTGTATCCATTAAACACTAATTTCTCATTTCTCCCTTCCCCCACCCCAGGAAACCACCATTCTACTTTCTGTCTCTATGAATTTGACTATACTAGGTACCTCAAGTAAGTGTAATCATACAGTATTTATCTTTTTGTTTCTGGCCTATTTCACTTAGCGTAATATCCTTAAAGTCTATTCATGTTGTAGCATGCATCAGAATTTTTTTCTTTTTTAAGTCTGCATAATATTGTATTGTATGCATATATCACATTTTGTTTATCCATTCACCTACTCATGGACAATTGAGTGACTTCCACATTTTGGTTATTGTGATTAATATTGCTCTGAATATTGGTGTACAAATATCGCTCAAGTTACTGCTTTCATGTCTTTTGCATATATACTCAGAAGTAGAATTGCTGGATCATATGATAAATCTATGGGTAGTATTTAGAAACTGCCATACTGTTTTCTGTAGCAACTGAATCATTTTACATTAACAACAATAGTACATGAGGGTTCCAATTTCTACGCATCCTCACTGACATACATGTTTTTTGTTTTTGGATTTTTATTTTTATAGTAGCCAATCTAATGGATGTGAGGTGATATCTCATTGTGATTTTGATGTGAATTTCCTGAATGATCAGTGATGTGGAGCACCTTTTCATGTGTGTGGACACTTTTACAGCCTCTGTTGAACTGATGCTCTCAGAATCTCTAGCTCCCACATAAGTGCCCCACATTGAGATCTGAGCAGACATTCAGAGCCCTGCAGCTTGAGTGCTCACCTACCTTTTCACCTTGAGCTCTGCCCCTTCACAGGAACGATCTTAGAAAATCTTTCATACCAGCACAACAACAGTTAAAACAGAAGACTTCTGTGACCTCAAAATATCTGGAGATTTCTTTCCACCAGCAGGCAAGCAGTCAATTCTGCAGGGGACGTGAACTAGGCATTGTCCAATTCACTTCCCACACTGTCTACCTGGAGATAGCATCAGATCCCACAGGTTGAGGACTCAGTTCCCAAGACTGCACCCGACTTCAGACACCAGTCACAAGTCCAGACCTCAAGAACTTCTGACTGATCAGCTTCAAGTTATGGTTCTCATGACCCTGACATAGTTTGCTGGAGCAGCTCACAGAACTCAGGGAAACATTTACTTATGCTTACTGGTTTAATACAAAGGATATTACAAAGGATACAGATTAAGAGATGCATAGGACAAGGTACGGGGAAAAGGGCCCTGAGCTTCCATGTCCTCCTTGGGTATGCCATCATCCAGGAACTTCCACATGTTCAGGTATCCAGAAGCTCTCTGAATCCTATCCTCTTGGGTTTTTATGGAGGCCCGATTACATAAACATGATTGATTAAACCATTGGTTTAATGGCTATCAGTGATGAACTTGACCTTTAACCCCTCTCCCCACCGAGGACATTGAGGGCAGGTTGGGCTGAAAGCTCCAATCCTCCAACCATGCCTCTATCTTTCTTGTGACAAGCCTTATCCTGAATATATCAGTCAACATTAGCACACAGCAAGACAGTACTTTGGCAATTCCAAGGATTTTATGAGTTGCATGGCAGCAAATGGGATGAAGACCAAATCTATATTTCACAAAATAACAGGTACCATATACTCTGGAGGTTTCCAGTGCTGTACTTTTTATGCTACATGTCCTACTCTCTTTCACCTCCTGCACTTTGTACATGGTTTCCTCTGATTGGAGGCCTTTCTTTCTTTCCCACTTACTCATCTTTCAGGGCTAAATATAAATTTTCCCTACCACCATATTGGTCCTGGTTCAACATTTTTAGAGAGATTAAATACCTTCACTTCTAATTCCCATAATAGCTTTTTCCCATTTTTTCCATTCAGCCGGTATCATGATTGTGTCATTTTCCTCATGAGACTGGCTTTATTATCTTTGTAATCTCAGCTGGCAGCCCAGGGCCTGACTCATGGTTGAAGCTCCAAGAAATGTCTGCTTAGTGAATAGATGGAGAGGGCTTTGCAAATGGGAAGAGCATGAGCCAAGTTATGGAGTGATGAGCAGGACTCAATTTCAGAAAAGTTAGTGCCGCAGGATTTACATCTACATAAAAGTATGGGGATTTGCAAAGTTTAAGACATTGCAGATAGGTGGACATTTGAATTCTTCAGAGGCTAGAGATCTTACCGATGTGACCTGGCCTCACATAAGAAACATTCGATAGCTCAATCAAAGCCAAGGAGTGAGGAGCAGAGGGACCAATGGCTTACAGAAAGAGCTTACAGATTGCCTAGCAAGAGTCAATAAAACTTTAAAATCAATATACTGATGAAGTGCCAGCTAGAAAACATCACGGAATAGGTTGATGTGGCCATAAGGGATTTAAGAATAATCTTGTACTGCAGTCCTGTCCCTCATCACTGTCCCCAGGTATCTGAATACTACAAAATCTTTGTAAGCTCAGTGGTTCCTTATAGAAAAGACATTAAAAGTTCTATTTTCACAGATTTTATTCAACAATAAAAGTGATGGATAATTATGGGGAAAATTTAGAAAACATAAATAAAACTAAAAAAAATCAGAAACTGTCTAGAGGTTACCACAATTAACAATTACATGAGATCCCTTCCTTCCTTGCTTCCGTCCTTCCTTCTGTCCTCCCTCCCTTCCTTCCTTCTTTTCTTTTTTTTTTTTTTTTTTTTTTGTAGAGACGGAGTCCCGTTCTGTTGCCCAGGCTGGAGTACAGTGGCACCATCTCAGCTCACTGCATCCTCCACCTCCCAGGTTCAAGTAATTCTCCTGCCTCAGCCCCCATCCTGCCCCAAGTATCTGGGACTACAGGCACACACCACCACGCCCGGCTAATTTATTTTGTATTTTAGTAGAGACAGGGTTTCACTATGTTGCCCAAGCTGGTCTCAAACTCCTGAGCTCAGGCAACCCCCCTCCTCGGCCTCCCAAAATGCTAGGATTACAGACATGAGCCACCACGCCCGACCGATATCCCTTTGTTTCTTAAGCACATGTTTTGGCATGACTGAGACAATTCTCGACATGTATTTGATATATTTATTTTGTAATGAAACAACAGCACTGACTTATGCTGCAGAAAATTCTTTGCAAGCATCATTTTCAAGAGCTACGTAAGTCCCTCATTAAAACATAATTTATTAAACATTGTTCTATTTTTGGACACTTAGATTATTTCCAATATTAAACAATATTTATGTTCATGAAACTTTTAGAAATGTTTTGTGTTAGTTCCTTAAACAATGTGAAATAAAGATGCTTAATACCCACCTACCAGTGCTATTTTGAGGGTTATGAGACATTAACCCACCTACTATACACTTTTATGCATTCTGAAATCTGAGGATAAGTAATATAATTTTGATTTAACCTTGATAGAATAAGAGAAAAATTAGTAATAACAGAGTTTAAATCAGGGGACCAAAATTCATTCTAGCCAGTAAAATATAAACAAATTGTCATAAAACTTGTCTCAGTGAAGTACATTCCTTACCACAAACATTTTTTATACCCTCATCTTTCTAGAATACAGTAGGAATATTATCATTCTAATCATATGCATATATGTAGATGTGCACACATACACATAGTTGTCTACAGAAAACTATATTGCCACTCTTTCAGTTTAAATACTGTTAAAACATTCTACATACCACAAAATAATAAATAGCATATTATGATTCATCTGAAAGAACCAACCCAAATTACACTCAGCGAAAGTGCATTTAAGCACAGAAGCGATCTTAAATAATTTAAATACAGCCTTTAGTTAAATTAAAAATGCTTATCAAAAAGATTTTGATAACTCAATTTTAATAAATTTAATAAATTTTCTCTAAATCATTATTTTTTACAAATAATTTGATTTTATAAAATAACCTTTATCAAACCTCCCTCTGAATTGCATGTGTCTCTGAAAATACAGTGTTTTTAGAAGAAATTTTAACCCTGTTTTTCACGGTTTAGAGAGCCTATATTTTTGAGTTCTTTAGCTCTTGAGTCTATTAGTCTATCGTGTTCTTCTATGGCACACCATGGATGCCATCTATGAGGCAGCTATCGTGACATTGATAGAAAATTTCTAGTAGAAAGGAACAATGCCTGTTTAATTGAAATTTAACAGCAGCTAAAAATGTGCAACATCCAAGTAGACCCTTAAAACCCACTGTGATCCCCAAGACTCAGAGGTGAGGTGCACTTCTGAAAATAAAAAGCCATTCAGAAATTGCTTAGCTGGAGAAAGTGGCTTAAGAGGCTTCTGCTTTTAGGCTGAGCTTATCAGAATGGGAATTACCTTTGCTGTAAATAAATCACATTGTTTTCTTCACAGGTGGCTCAATTTAGCTGTTTAATCTGAGAGAAATGATAGACTTAAGAGCAGAGGAAAAAACTCTTGGTTCATCAGGCTTGGAGGAGTATGAAAAATACTTTATCTCCGTTTCAATATTTCTATCTGATAATCAGTTGTGTAGACTGTAATTTCAGAGTAATTTGAAGCATAGAAAATAGAAAGTCTTACACATAGGTGTGTCTTGGAGTGTCATATAGATGGCAGCAGGCTAAGGTATTTGTTCAGAAATAATATTTTGTTTTTACTGTCATGTTTAATAACTTGCCCAAAATATATGTGTACATATTTTCTCAGGCAGTTTTCCAAAGGAAAAGGTCATTCAATTTTGATGACTGGCCGCGTAATGTACTCTATGTGGTCAAGACAGGAAACTGGCTGAGGTAGGAAAAAGATAGTTTAGAAAACCATGCATGCTTTAAACTAAGAATAACTGAAAGTAATGCAAATCTAAATCTTTATTAGGCTAAACTCTATTACAATTATGTAAACTGCAAATGTAAATGTGATGTACACAATTCAAAAGGAAATGTAAGGAAAATATATTAAATTCAATACAGAAATAATTCTAATGTTTAATAGAGAACAATGAGTCCATGCCTACTTTTAGAAAATATAACACGTTAGAAAACACATATAATGCAAAAAAAATTATTAACACTTCCTCATAATAACATATTTTGCATGCAATACCATAACTTGAACTAGTAAAATAACAAAAAGTATATGGTTTTAGTTGATTTCTCTAATTCTGTGACATAAAGCCTGGGAACTGACCTAAGGGAAAATCCTAACAGGGTAAAATGCAGTTTGAAGAGACTGGAAAGCTGGGAAACGTCCTGAGAAAACGCTATACCCAAGAAACAAATGTTTTAAAATAAAAGACAAAAATAAATAAAGTTTTAAAAGTGATCCATTAACAATACTTTTAATCTGTAATGTTATGACAAATCGGCATTCTAATTAATTATGAATTAGAACTTCAGGCTGAATGTGCTCAAGAGCTTTTTGACTTGAATGTTCCATTTCCGTGTACCATATTTACTGTGGGCGGTAGGTAGAAATAATGACCATGTTGGGGCCCTAGTCCATTTGCAGTGCCTGTCTCTCTGTTTCTAGACTCCTTGAAAGACGAGACTTATGCTTGTGGGTGTGTATCTGCTCTTCCACCTCAGGGCTCCACAGCATTTTGGTAAAAAGGCATTCAACAGACATTTATGCAAGGCATCACTGATCGTTGACAGAAGCAGTTCTAGAAAGCTACTGACACCTCTCCACAGGGTCTGGAGTAAATTGGAAATGTCTAATGCTTTCTGAGCCACCTGAGGTAGCTATGAGGAAGACAGGACAAGATGGTAAGGATGGAGCTGAAGAGGAATACACCCTAAAGGGAAAGGATCAGCTACTCCCCCCATTTCACACCCCTACAGAAAAATGCTGTGTTGTGTCCAACACTTCTCCAGGGACTTGGGGATATAGCAGAAAACAAAACCAAAATGGCCGGGGGCGGTGGCTCACACCTGTAATCCCAGCACTTTTGCCAAGGCGGGCAGATCACGAGGTCTGGAGATTGAGATCATCCTCGCTAACAGGGTGAAACCCCGTTTCTACTAAAAATACAAAAAATTAGCCAGGCGTGTGATGGGCGCCTGTAGTCCCAGCTATGCGGGAGGCTGAGGCAGGAGAATGAGGTGAACCCAGGAGGCGGAGCTTCCAGTGAGCCGAATTCACTCCACTGCACTCCAGGCTGGGCCACAGAGTGAGACTCCATCTCAAAAAAAAAAAAAAAAATGGCGCAAGGAGCTCACCTAAACTTTTAATCCAATAGAGGCAGACAGATGATAAATGCAGTAAATACGTAAATTATGAGTTCATCAGAAGGATAAAATTGCTTTAAAAATAAGAAGGATGGGGCATGCATTGGTTAGCTTGTAATTTAGTTACCAAGGGAAGGAAGGTCCAGGTATTGAGGACAGCAAACACAAAAAGCCTTGATACAAGGGTGGGTTTTGCGGGGTTCATGGAATAGTAAACTGATTTTTCCCTTTAAGTAGGTAAGAAAGAGTAATAGTCCTTTGTGAGTTTCTGGCTATTTCTTGACAAAAGCAACCCTTATTGGTGCATTTGCTTTAAAGACATCTGAATTATTCTACCAGATGAAAAACAAGAAGGGCCTACAATCTGCCCTGTACACAGATGACACTAGAAAGGAGTCAGGCCTGCTGCAGGATGAGGGTGGGAATTTTTCATGGCAGAGATGAAAAGTCTGAACAAATCATAAAGGCTTAACTCCAAGATAGAAGGCCACAAAGGAACTGTCTTAAAAGCATGACAGAGGCACAGCTAAAGGAGAAATGTGAACGTACCCAAGTAAAGACAGGAAGCTCATAAATCAGCAAACTTTGCATTTGGTAAAGGCAAATGGCATTGTAAGAATTTGAGAGATAACCTGTCTCCTAATGCATGATTTCCTTATTCTAAATTATTCCATGTTACAGAAAAATGGAACTAAGGAAAGGAAATAATGAGTACTATATAGGCAGAAGCCCCATTTCTTACGCAATTCCTGTTTTAATCGCTTTTCACCTCTTCCTCCAAATATAGATATAGTTTCCATTTAACATTGTTGGGAAAGTAGTTGAAAGTGTCAAAAATCAAGAGAAAGGTGAGATGAGCCGAGGGTGCTTCTCTGAGAA
This sequence comes from Rhinopithecus roxellana, assembly GCF_007565055.1. Classification (NCBI taxonomy): domain Eukaryota; kingdom Metazoa; phylum Chordata; class Mammalia; order Primates; family Cercopithecidae; genus Rhinopithecus; species Rhinopithecus roxellana. The sequence continues at coordinate 22,446,598 of NC_044553.1, forward strand.
ACATCTCCACAAGCTGCCATTTTGATGAGGAGACTGGTGACTCATTGGAACGTCTCTTCTATATGATGGCAGACATGCTGGTTTGCTGACTAGAGGGATAAACACTAATGACAACATTTCACCAAGTTAATAGATAATAGAGTCACACGGGCTAATGGCAGATCTGTTCATTTCAATGCAGAAAAGGATTACACACACAAACAAACAAAAAGTAAGACAGGCAAACTCCTTGGCAGGTAATACAGCTCTGGGTTATTCAATGTAATGTTTTGGGGAGTGCAAATGCTGTGACTTCTTAATCCATGCATGGATTTTTATACATGGATGTATGTTCATGTAAATATACAGTATTAAGCAGGAGATCATGTTTCCCACAATCCCTCTCCTCTTCCTTCTTCTGCAATAGTGGATAAAATTAGATTATTTGAGTAAAAGATATTAGCACTTATCCAAAATATGGGTACGGAAATGTAAATAATAATGTATGCGACCAGAATTTGTAACCTTGAAACACTACAGGTTTTGGTTGAGAAGATAATACAGCATACTGCCTTAAAACTTACACCCCTTTGCCCCAGGAAAGTTGATTCAAATAGATTTTGAATTTTTTTGAGTCAAGTGGGTAAAGTCAGAGATATCTGTAAAGCTCCCTGTCCTGAATTCCTTAGCATGGTAAGAATCAGACCTCCAAGGACCCGGGGTAACCTGTCACATACTACCTGTCAAAAAGTAATACTTCCTTGATCACTGAATATGTCCAAGTGAATTCTTTTTTTTTTTTTTTTTTTTTTTTTTTTTTCAGATGAAGTCTCCCTCTTCTGTCACCCAGGCTGGAGTGCTGGATTGCAGTGGCACGATTTCAGCTCCCTGAAACCTCTGCCTCCCGGGCTCAAGTGATTCTCCTGCTTAAGCCTCCAAAGTAGCTGGGGCTACAGGTGTGTACCACCATGCCAGACTAATTTTTGTTACAATTTAAAGACATTAGAAATTTATTTATTTCACCTGAGAACTAGCTTTTTCTGCCTGCAGATATGTTAGCTTGCTCAACTCCTGGATTTCCAGAATAAATTCTTAATTTCCTCTTTAGCTAAATGATAGTGTAGTTCAGAAGGTAAGTTAGATGACCAGTGAATGCTTTTTGCATCTTAGCACTATTTAGCCATTGCCTTGCCAACCACAACCCAAACTCCAGATTCAGGCCTACAGTCTTTTCTTGACGCTCTTCTAGAGAGAGAAGAAAATGTTATTGATCCACAACTTTGGGGGAAGATAAGAAGGAGGCAGAGTCAGCTTGGAATTGAGTGAGTCCTGTGAAGATTTTCCATTTCAGATGTCTAACAGGGCCTTCGCACATGAAAATTATTAAGTTTCACAATTATGTGCTAGTTTAAGCAAATACCTGGAAGGCAATTGACAAGCATATTTAAGCCTCTTTGTAAGAGGGATTGCTATGCACAGGGATTTGAAAAACATCAGCTTTACTGGGCTAGTTTCTTGCGTAATGATTGTAATGTATTACATTTACATATATTTTAAAGCCAGCAAAACTCTTTCACAAATGGCTTGTCATTGCCAAGCATGTGTTAGAAATGATTGAAAACTCTACAAAATGAATTAAAAGTGTAAAAATGCTACATATTTTTATCATGAAAAATGAAACCAAATGTTTTAAAAGCTGAACATTTTAGGACAATATATGGCAATAATCAATCAATGGTTTCAGCCTTAGTTTTACCACTTGTCTACTTTGGGCTTAAAGTTGATGTCTTATTGCATTGCAAATTATCTGATAAGAGAAAATAAAATAAAATAAATTTTACCAACATGAAAGGGTACCAATAACAAGAAAATTGTGACCAGGCGCAGTGACTCACGCCTGTAATCCTAGCACTTTGGGAGACTGAGGCAGGTGTATTCCCTGAGCTCAGGAGATCAAGACCAGTCTGGGCAACACGGTGAAACCCCATCTCTACTAAAATACAAAAAAATTAGCTGGGTGTGGTGGTAGGCACCTGTAATCCCAGCTACTCTGGAGGCTAAGACAGGAGAATCGTTTGAACCCAGAAGGCAGAGATTGAAGTGAGCCGAGATCACACCATTACACTTCAGCCCGGGCAAGTGAGCAAGACTCAGTCTCAAAAAAAAAAAAAAAAAAACCAAAAGAAAAGAAAATTATAAGGAGTTTTCTCAATTAATAACCCACATAAGATAATTATTTCCATGTATCAGTCACGATACTAAACACTTTATATTCGTTTATGTTATGTAATCATTATATCATGCATGCAAGGTAATGAGTATTATTTTCCTCATTTTATAAAAGAGGAAACTGATGTTTGAGGCTAATTTGCTTAAGACCACAGAATTAGCAAAGGCAAAGATAAGTGAATGTATCCCTGATCCCCTTTAACACTTCATACACAGCTTCCCCACAATGTCCAGTATTAACTTCATAAATGAGCCATACCACCAATATGAGAAAATAAGAAACGTCCACATGTGCCAATTATTCACGTATGATCTCTTAGCTCCTTCTATACTCTGCCCTGTAATGTTGGCATTGAGACATTGTGAACTGCCTTTCCAAGATTCCTTTCTTAGCTGTCTTTCTGATGGATTCTGTCAATATGAGGCATTACAGGAAAATTAGAATGAGAGAGAAGATAGAAGGGACTTCTGACAGCTGCCATTGTAGTATCAGTTGAGCTTCCTGGCAGCAATTATTTCCAGCCTCCAGCTTCTTTAGGCAGTCTCAGAACCAGTCTTATCAAACCTTCTCCAAAATACCAGCACCAACTAGTCCTGCTCAGTGGGGCTCCTCATCCAAGCTCCTATGTTCTTGAAGTTCAACAATTCCCTTTGTTCATGCAGCCCTGGACATGACTGATGGCTCCGTTCATTATCTTGTTTTCTTCGGTGTTCTTTTCTTCTCTTTTTTCCTTTCTTTTGCCTCCTTCTACTACAAAACCTATACAGCCAATTTCAATAAGCTCTGTTGAAATACTTGGTTTGGTTTCTCTTTTCCTCGTAAGACCCTGAAAAAAACAATACTTGGTACCATGAATAAAACATTCAAAGGAGATATTCTAGGATTGATTTGGTTATGACTTTGCCCATGAGCACAGCTGATGAAAAATAGGATACTACTGATCTCTGCTATGCTGTGACAGTGGGAAGAATTAAATTATCATCTTTGTTTGCTTAGAGTGAAGCACCTTTTGAAACAAGTGCTTTGGAAGACCAAGTAGCTGATGCGCTTACTGTTATTATAGTAATAATGACCACAAGAATTACGTGGTGGGTTGGCTGCTTTCAAATGCATGGAAGAGTTTACAGGGAAAAAAAAAATCAAAGCTCTGTGTTGTAAAGCAACAGCTCAAGTAAGGGCCAGACAATCAGTCAAGTTATTACAGTAAAAATACCCAAGAGAGGTTGGAATTTCTTTTTTCCTCATGATGGTAAAGCAAAACTATTACCACTCAGGGAATTATAGGAATCACTGACATTAAGAAAGCCTTGAAAGATGCAGATAGATTCCTACCTCTATTTAGATTCTTTAATAGAGACAGGAAATAGAGATTCATATCTCTATTTAACTCTGTCATTGGGACAGATCAAAAGGATATTGGAGAATAATCGGTGGATTTTAATTAATTGTATAAGGTTAACTAATTATAACAGTTGCTCCAGATATTATTTACTAGGGCAAGTCTATACATCTCCCAACACCTGACACCTTTTTTTTTTTTTTTCTCTATACCAATTTGTAAGGATCACCAGAAGCAGTTTGCTTTCACTTGTCAGGAGCAACAGTATACCTTTACTGTCTTGCCTCAAGGCTATGTCAAATATCTTACTCTTTGATATAATCTAGTTCACAGAGGTCTCAATGACAAGCATGTCCCACAAAACATCATGCTGTTCCTCTTCATTGATGGCAACATGCTGATTGGATCTCATGAGCAGGAAGTAGCAAGTACCCTAAACAATGTATTAAGACACATGTATGTCAGAGAGTAAGAATGAAATACCAAAAAAATTCACAGGCCTGCCACCTTGGTGAATTTCAGGACATCCAATGATTTGGAATTTCATGGAATATCCCTTTAAGTGAAAGATAGTTGCTACACTTCACGCTGCATGGTAGGCTGTTTGGATTTTAGGGACAATGTAGGCCCATTTGGGTGTGCTAATACAACCCATTTATTAATTTAACTATAAAGTGACTAGGGCTTAGTGAGATCCAAGAGAAAAGGTAGCATTTCACCATCCAGTCCACAACTCTGTTCGTTCATCCTTGTGACTCAGAAGATGCTTGGGTACTCCTTGTATCTGACAAACAGGCATGTTGTGTGGAGCATCTTACAAGCTACAATAGAGAGATCACAGTGCAGATCCACAGAGATACAGTTAAAAAAATATGATACCCTCTTTGGCAGACATCTATTCTCCTTTGGAGAAGCAGCTTTTATATTTTGCTGGGCTCTTATACAGCCTGAAAGCCTAATCATGAGACATCAAATGATGATGTAGACTGAGATTGCTGTCATAAAACTGGTGTTCTAAAAACTGGTGTCTTTGGCCAGGTGCGGTGGCTCAAACCTATAATCCCAGCACTTTGGGAGGCCGAGGTGGGTGGATCACCTGAGGTCAGGAGTTTGAGACCAGCCTGGCCAACATGGTGAAACCCCATTTCTACTAAAACTACAAAATTTAGCCAGGCATGGTGGCATGTGCCTATAGTCCCAGCTACTAAGGAGGCTAAGGCAGGAGAATCACTTAAACCTGGGAGGCAGAGGTTGCAGTGAGCAGAGATCGAGCCACTGTACTCCAGCCTGTGCATCAAAGTGAGACTCTGTCTCAAATAACAATAATAATAATAATAAAATAAAACCTGGTGTTACTATAAAGCTGCATGTACACAATAGCAATTCCACCATTATTCCACCATCAAATGAGAACCATAGATAAGATATCTACCTTGAACAGATCTGAAAGTTACATTTCAGGATCTTGGACTTGTAGCTCACCTCTACCTGCTTCCTTGCCTCCTCTTACTCAATCCCTCAATCCACACCTCTGACCTCATGTCAAAGTGTTACTGGGGAGGAAAAAATTTCGGGCCTGACTTACAAATGTTACTGCACAACATGTTTGTACCTACCAGAAGTGGTTTTAGTACTGCAGGTACAAATGGGAAGTTCCTGAAAGAAAATCCTCCCAGTGGAGAAAACTTTGAATTGTGCATTTGGTGATCCATTTTATCTGGAGTGAAAAATGGTCAAGGATGTAGGTATATATTGAGTCATGGGCATCAGATTACCTAAATGACCAGAAAATTGCAAGGGAAAGATTGATAGTAAGGAAGTCTGGGGAGAGGCTTATAGATGAAGTTCTTAGAATGGACACAGAGTTTAGAGATTGTTTTACCTTGTATGAATTTCTGCCACATGGCATTCTTTGCAGAATAAGATCCCATTCATCAAACAGAAAAAAAAAAAAAAAAAAAACTAAAGATTTTGTGGACAAGGACTAATCCTCCTCACCAGGAATACCTAATTAACTATCATGATATTCCACCTAACATTGCTTCCAACCAAGAGGACACATTTGCCAACAACAACAAAAAGAGCCATAGTGGTCTCATGGACACAGAATTAGCTAATGTTCTCCATCACTCAGAAGCAACTGGCCTGATAAAATGGTGGAGTATCCTACAGAAATCTCAGTTGGGAGATAACACCCTGAAAAAATGTATAGGATTTATAGAAGATTTCATTTATAGGATGCAATATACTTTCCTGCATAGTAACCAGTATAAGATGCAGTTTTTCCCATAGCCTAGATACAGGAATTGCAGAATCAAGCAGTGAAAATAGAAATGATTTCTCCATTACTTCTAAAAAAAAATCCACTTACAAAAACTTTGCTGCCTTTTAAACTTTGCTGAACTAAAGGTATCTGTCCCTAAATGAGGTATGTTCCCAGTAAGCAACACAACAGTTTTATTGAATTGGAATTTGAGACTGTAACTGGGCCAATTTGGGTTTTTAATGTCAATGAAACAGGCAAGGATGAAGGCAATTCTACTGGCTGAAGTGATTCCCTGATTGTCAAGAAGAAGTTGGATTGTTACAATACAATGAGGGAAGAAAGGGTGTCTGGAAGTCAGGAAATACTCTGACATGCTTCTTAGTACTTCAATGTCCAGTAGTAAAAGTTAATTGAAAATTATAACAAGTGAATAAATTCAGTACCACCACTGAAGCTGCCTGCGGGGAAAGGCGACATGAAATGGGTAGTGTAAGAATGATGTTATAAAAACTAATGACCGCTTTGTGACCAATTACAGTGAAAGAACTGTAGCAGCTTGGTGAGTTGTTTCTATACAATTTTATATTCATGTTATATATTCATATGAATCAACTAATTCTACCTTCCACATCTTCTCTTACTATTTTATGAGTTTTTGTCTGCAAGTTGCAAATCAGGTAGGAAGTTAAGACTGCCTTGGGGCCGGGCATGGTGTCTCACGCCTGTAATCCCAACACTTTAGAAGACTGAGGTGGGTGGATTACTTGAAGTCAGGGGTTCGAGACCAGCCTGGCCAGCGTGGTGAAGCCCCATCTCTACCAAAAATACAAAAAAATTAGCCAGGCATGGTGGCAGGCACCTGTAATCCCAGCTACTTGGGAGGCTGAGGCAGGAGAATCACTGGAACCAAGAAGGCATAGATTGATTACAGTTAGCCAAGATTGTGCCACTGCACTCCTGCCTGGGCCATACAGCAAGACTCAGTCTCAAAAACAAACAAACAAACAAAATACATTGGAGAGGATCCACGCCAAGATGGCCAAACAGGAACAGCTCCAGCCTCCAGCTCCCAGTGTGAGCGACACAGAAGATGGGTGATTTCTGCACTTCCAACAGAGGGACCAGGTTCATCTCACTGGGGTGTGTCAGACAGTGGGGGCAGGACAGTGGGTGCAGCCCAATGAGCAAGAGCCGAAGCAGGGTGAGGCATCACCTCACCCGGGAAGTGCACAGAGGAAGGGAATTCCCTTTCCTAGCCAAGTGAAACCGTGACACACAACACCTAGAAAATCAGGTCACTCCCACCCTAATACTGCGCTTTACCAAGAGTCTTAGCAAACGTCACACCAGGAGATTATATCCCGTGCCTGGCTCAGAGCATCCCACACCCACGAAGCCTCCCTCATTGCTATCACAGCAGTCTGAGATCTAACCGCAAAGCAGCAGTGAGACTGGGGGAGGGGCGCCCGCCATTGCTGAGGCTTAAGTAGGTAAACAAAGTGACCAGGAAGCTCGAACTGGGTGGAGCCCACCACAGCTCAAGAATGCCTGCCTGCCTCTGTAGACTCTACCTCTGGGGACAGGGCATAGCCAAACAAAAGGCAGCAGAAACCTCTGCAGATGTAAATGTCCTTGTGTGACAGCTTTGAAGAGATTAGTGGTTTTCCCAGCACGGAGTTTGAGATCTGAGAACGGACAGATTGTCTGCTCAAGTGGGTCCCTGACCCCTGAGTAGCCTAACTGGGAGACATCCCCCACTAGGGACAGACTGACATCTCACACCTCACATGGCCGGGTACACCTCTGAGACAAAGCTTCCAGAGGAACAGTCAGACAGCAACATTCACTGTTCAGCAATATTCACTCTTCTGCAACCTCCACTGCAGATACCCAGGCAAACAGGGTCTGGAGTGGACCTCGAGCAAATGCCAACAGACCTGCAGCTGAGGGTCCTGACTGTTAGAAGGAAAAATCACAAACAGAAAGGACATCCACACCAAAATCCCATGTGTACATCACTATCATCAAAGATCAAAGGTAGATAAAGCCACAAAGATGGGAAAAAAGCAGTACAGAAAAGCTGAAAATTCTAAAAATCAGAGTGCCTCTCCCCCTCCAAAGGAATGCAGCTCCTTGCCAGCAACGGAACAAAGCTGGATGGAGAATGACTGACAAGTTGAGAGAAGAAGACTTCAGCCAAACTTCTCTGAGCTAAAGGAGGAATCATGAACCCAGCACAAAGAAACTAAAAACCTTGAAAAAAGATTTGACGAATGGCTAACTAGAATAACCAGTGCAGAGAAGTCCATAAACGAACTGATAAAGATGAAAACCATGACACAAGAACTACAAGACAAATGCAGAAGCTTCAGTAACTGACTTGATCAACTGGAAGAAAGGATATCAGTGATTGAAGATCAAATGAATGAAATGAAGCAAGAGGAGAAGTTTAGAGAAAAAAGAGTAAAAAGAAATGAACAAAGACTCCAAGGAATATGGGACTATGTGAAAAGACCAAATCTATGTCTGATTGGTGTACCTGAAAGTGACGGGGAGAATGGAACCAAGTTGGAAAACACTCTGCAGGATATTATCCAGGAGAACTTCCCCAACCTAGCAAAGGAGGCCAACATTCAAATTCAGGAAATACAGAGAACGCCATAAAGATACTCCTCGAGAAGAGCAACTCCAAGACACGTAATTGTCAGATTCACCAAAGTTGAAATGAAGGAAAAAATGTTAAGGGCAGCCAGAGAGAAAGGTCGGGTTACTCACGAAGGGAAGCCCATCAGACTAACAGTGGATCTCTCGGCAGAAACGCTCAAGCCAGAAGCGAGTAGGGGCCAATATTCAACATTCTTAAAGAAAAGAATTTTCAACCCAGAATTTCATATCCAGCCAAACTAAGTTTCATAAGTGAAGGAGAAATAAAATCCTTTACAGATAAGCAAATGCTGAGAGATTTTGTCACCACGAGGCCTGCCCTACAAGATCTCCTGAAGGAAGCACTAAACATGGAAAGAAACAACTGGTACCAGCCATTGCAAAAACATGCCAAAATGTAAAGACCATTGATGCTGGGAAGAAACTGCTTCAACTAGTGAGCAAAATAAGCAGCTAACATCATAATAACAGGATCAAGTTCACACATAACAATATTAACCTTGAATGTAAATGGGCCAAATGCTCCAATTAAAAGACACAGACTGGCAACTGGATAAAGAGTCAAGACTCATCAATTTGCTGTATCCAGGAGACCCATCTCACATGCAGGGACACACATAGGTTCAAAATAAAGGGATGAAGGAAGATCTACCAAGCAAATGGAAAACAAAAAAAGGTAGGAGTTGCAATCGTAGTCTCTGATAAAACAGACTTTAAACCAACAAAGATCAAAAGAGACAAAGAAGGCCATTACATAATGGTAAAGGGATCAATTCAACAAGAAGAGAGAACTATCCTAAATATATATGCACCCAATACAGGAGTGCCTAGATTCAGAAAGCAAGTCCTTAAAGACTTACAAAGAGACTTAGACTCCCACACAATAATAATGTGAGACTTTAACACCCCACTATCAACAATAGACAGATCAACAAGACAGAATGTTAACAAGGATATCCAGGAATTGAATTGAACTCTGCACCAAGCAGACCTGATAGACATCTACAGAACTCTCCACCCCAAATCAACAGAATATACATTCTTCTCAGCACCACATCGCACTTATTCCAAAATCGACCACATAGTTGGAAGTAAAACACTTCTCAGCAAATGTAAAAGAACAGAAATTATAACAAACTGTCTCTCAGACCACAGTGCAATCAAACTAGAACTCAGGATTAAGAAACTCCATCAAAACTGCTTAACTACATGGGAACTGAACAACCTGCTCCTGAATGACTACTGGGTACATAACAAAATGAAGGCAGAAATAAAGATGTTCTTTGAAACCAATGAGAACGAAGATACAACATACCAGAATCGCTGGGACACATTTAAAGCAGTGTGTGGAAGGAAATTTATAGCACTAAATGCCCACAGGAGAAAGCAGGAAAGGTTTAAAATTGACACCATAACATCATAATTAAAAGAATTAGAGAAGCAAGAGCAAACACATTCAAAAGCTAGCAGAAGGCAAGAAATAACTAAGATCAGAGCAGAACTGAAGGAGATAGAGACATAAAAAAATCCTTCAAAAAATCAATGAATTCAGGAGCTGGTTTTTAGAAAAGATCAACAAAATTGATAGACCGCTAGCAAGACTAATAAAGAAGAAAAGAGAGAAGAATCAAACAGATGCAACAAAAAATGATAAAGAGGATATCACTACCGACCCCACAGAAATACAAACTACCATCAGAGAATACTATAAACAGCTCTATGCAAATAAACTAGAAAATCTAGAAGAAATGGATAATTTCCTGGACACTTATACTCTTCCAAGACTAAAGCAGGAGAAGTTGAATCCCCGAATAGACCAATAACAGGTTCTGAAATTGAGGCAATAATTAATAGCCTACCAACCAAAAAAAGTACAGGACCAGATGGATTCACAGCCGAATTCTAGCAGAGGTACAAGGAGGAGCTGGTACCATTCCTTCTGAAATTATTCCAATCAATAGAAAAAGAGGGAATCCTCCCTAACTCATTTTATGAGACCAACATCATCCTGGTACCAAAGCCTGAGCAGAGACACAACAAAAAAAGAGAATTCTAGACCAATATCCCTGATGAACATTGATGCAAAAATCCTCAATAAAATACTGGCAAACTGGATCCAGCAGCACATCAAAAAGCTTATCCACCATGATCAAGTGGGCTTCATCCCTGGGATGCAAGGCTGGTTCAACATATGCAAATCAATAAATGTAATTCAGCATATAAACAGAACCAAAGACAAAAATCACATGATTATCTCAATAGATGCAGAAAAGGCCTTTGACAAAATTCAACAGCCCTTCATGCTAAAAACGCTCAATAAATTCGTTATTGATGGAACACATCTCAAAATAATAACAGCTACTTATGACAAACCCACAACCAATATCATATTGAATGGGCAAAAACTGGAAGCATTCCCCTTGAAAACTGGCACAAGACAGGGATGTCCTCTCTCACCACTCCTATTCAACATAGTGTTGGAAGTTCTGGCCAGGGCAATCAGGCATGAGAAAGAAATAAAAGGCATTCAATTAGGAAAAGAGGAAGTCAAATTGTCCCTGTTTGCAGATGACATGATTGTATATTTAGAAAACCCCATCATCTCAGTCCAAAATCTCCTTAAGCTGATAAGCAACTTCAGCAAAGTCTCAGGATACAAAATCAGGGTGCAAAAGTCACTAGCATTCTTATACACCAATAACAGACAAACAGAGAGACAAATTGTGAGTGAAATCCCATTCACAATTGCTTCAAAGAGAAGAAAATACCTAGGAATCCAACTTACAAGGCACGTGAAGGACCTCTTCAAGGAGAACTACACACCACTGCTCAGTGAAATAAAAGAGGACACAAACAAATGGAAGAACATTCCATGCTCATGGATAGGAAGAATCAATATCGTGAAAATGGGCATACTGCCCAAGGTTATTTATAGATTCAATGCCATCCCCATCAAGCTACCAATGAGTTTCTTCACAGAATTGAAAAAATCTACTTTAAAGTTCATATGGAACCAAAACACAGCCTGCATTGCCAAGACAGTCCTAAGCCAAAAGAACAAAGCTGGAGGCATCATGCTACCTAATTTCCAACTATACTACAAAGCTACAGTAACTAAAACAGCATGGTACTGGTACTGAAACAGAGATATAGACCAATGGAACAGAACAGAGCCCTCAAAAATAATACCATACATCTACAACCATCTAATCTTTGACAAACCTGACAAAAACAAGAAGTGGGAAAGGATTCCCTATTTAATAAATGGTGCTGGGAAAACTGGCTAGCCATAAGTAGAAAGCTGAAACTGGACCCCTTCCTTATACCTTATACAAAAATTAATTCAAGATGGATTAGAGACTTAAATGTTAGACCTAAAACCTAAAAACCCTAGAAGAAAACCTAGACAATACCATTCAGGACATAGGCATGGGCAAGAACTTCATGTCTAAAACACCAAAAGGAATGGCAACAAAAGCCAAAATTGATTAATGGGATCTAATTAAACTAAAGAGCTTCTGCACAGCAAAAGAAACTACCATCAGAGTGAACAGGCACCCTACAGAATGGGAGAAAATTTTTGCAATCTACTCATCTGACAAAGGGCTAATATCCAGAATCTACAAAGAACTCAAACAAATTTACAAGAAATAAAAACAAACAACCCCATCAAAAAGTGGGCAAAGGATATGAACAGACACTTCTCAAAAGAAGACATTTATGCAGCCAACAGACACATGAAAAAATGCATATCATCACTAGCTATCAGATAAATGCAAATCAAAACCACAATGAGATACCATCTCACATCAGTTAGAATGGCGATCATTAAAAATCAGGAAACAACAGGTGCTGGAGAGGATGTGGAGAAATAGGAACACTTTTACACTGGTGGTGGGACTGTAAACTAGTTCAACCATTGTGGAAGATAGTGTGGCGATTCCTCAAGGATCTAGAACTAGAAATACCATTTGACCCAGCCATCCCACTACTGGGTATATACCCAAAGGATTATAAATCATGCTGCTATAAAGACACATGTACACGTATGTTTATTGCAGCACTATTCACAATAGCAAAGACTTGGAACCAACCCAAATGTCCATCAATGACAGACTGGATTAAGTAAATGTGGAACATATACACCATGGAATACTATGCAGCCATAAAAAAGGATGAGTTCATGTCCTTTGTAGGGACATGAATGCAGCTGGAAACCATCATTCTCAGCAAACTATTGCAAGGACAGAAAACCAAACACCACATGTTCTCACTCATAGGTGAGAATTGAACAATGAGAACACTTGGACAAAGGAAGGGGAACATCACACACTGCGGCCTGTTATGGAATGGGGGTAGAGGGGAGGGATAGCATTAGGAGATATACCTAATTTAAATGACAAGTTATTGGGTGTGGCACACCAACATGACACATGTATACATATGCAACAAACCTACATGTTGTGCACATGTACCCTAGAACTCAAAGTATAATAATAAGAAAAAAATACTTTGGAACAGGAAAAAACATCTTCCAGATATGCGTTCAGTGACTTTTCCATGAGGTAGGTACCATCACTATTAGCATTTTGAATCTCTGCTTGTGGGGGCATGGATGGAAACACCTTTGTTTGCAGGAGAGACTCTCTTCCTGTTAGAGTAAAGGGTAAAATTGTTATTGTTGCAAGGCAGTTCAAACACATGTAGAAAGGTGAGTATTGGTCCTGAGTATTCAAAGAGGTGACCATGCTAGTTATTTGTCTATTGTCACTCAGTTACAAATCTAAGCTCCTATATTCTGCTATGCGATAATAGGGCTGAGACTGAGCAAATTACATTTTACTGATTCCTTTAATGCTGACTTTGTCCTCGGTTCTGACAACGGGAAGCTCTAGATGGAGAATGGGACATGGAAGTCAAAGAAAAGTCACTTTCTCCCTTCCCTTTTTTTCTTTAACTTTTCTTTTTGCTTTTTGGCTGTTTCCTATCATCATCCCTGCAGCACTGGCAGTTAGACGTTTGCCCCAGCAACAGCGGTTGGCTCCAGCCTCCAGCTTTCTTTCCCCACCTTAGAAGCAGCAGCAGAAGCAGGATAGTAAGCCCTGCAGAGTTTTGAGCACCATATTCCAAGGGCATATCAGCGAGCTCTTGTTGTGCTCTGTACTTACCTCCACCTCCTAGATTCAAGCAATTCTCCTGCCTCAGCCTCCCAAGTAGCTGGGATTACAGGTGCCCGCCACCACGCCCAGCTAATTTTTATATTTTTAGTGGAGATGAGGTCTCACCATGTTGGCCAGGATGGTCTCTATCTCCTGACCTCAGATGATCCACCCACCTCCGCCTCCCAAAATGCTGGGATTACAGGTCTGAGCCACCCTGCCCAGCCTGTAATTATCGTTTTTAATAGGGTAAAATACTGTCTTTTTGTTCTTTTGGCCCTCAAATATTTCCCTATGTTAAACAATTCACTTGTATCTTTAACTTATATCTTTTAAAATACCTCAGGTAGTTTTTCTCTTTCTGATTTGATCATGACTCACAAATGACAGGTAAAACATGCTGCTATTTGAGTTTTTTTGGTGTATATATGGTGACATTTAGTGGTATTTAAGAATTACCTTTAGAAGTCCCTTCTTTGTTCTAGTGAATCTCTCATGTTAAATGATTAGGTCAAGGTCGGAGACCCAAATTGAATAGGTGAAAAATTTTGGAACACTCAAAGTAGGAAGATTTCCTTCATCCATTAGGAAAGACTGGAAAGACACAAATGGAGTGAGTATTTTATGACATGTGCTTGGAGATGTCAATGGTTTACAAGATGCGGTGTGCAAACTCCTGATGGTTTCCAAGACATTTTCAGGGGATTTGTGAGTTCACACCTATTCCCATAATAATACCAAGACATTATTTGCCATTTTCACCGTGTTATCATTTGTGTTCATTTTGCAAAATCAATGGAGTATAAAACTGCTGATGCTATTGCTTGAAACAAGGCCATGGCACCAGCCTCAACTTGCCTATATTCTTCACCACCATACACTCCTTGATAAGAAAAGAAAGGACAATTTTACTTCAGAAGGCCCTTGAAAGAGCAGTAAATATGATTACTTTTATAAAAGTTTGGCCCACACGTAGAGATTTATTTATTTTTTAATTTCTGCTCAACAGAATGTGCAGTATGTACCAAGCACTCGTGATGTCTGTCAAATGGTTGTCACTAGAAAACGCACTGGCATTTGAGTTGCATTTCATAAAATATTATTTTTAACTAAAATAATTACTGACAGACAAAATATTGTTATTTTGTCTTAGGTATTTGGCAAACCATTTTTTAGAAATTAACTGTGTGATCCTATGCCTTCAAGAAAAGCCATTGACAGTTTTTGTTGCCAAGAAAAGTTGAACTATCAAGCAAATATGAGAAGTCTGAAAAATTTGGGTCCACTTCCGCAAGCATAATAGCTTCTCAAAACTTAAAGACTTTGCTAATGTCAATGGTAATGTTAATGAATGTAGGTTTTTAAATATTTTATGATAAAATATGTCAACATTTATAGTAGCTATATAACTTGGTGAGCTAATATTTTACAAATAGTCAATGCATAATGATATAAAATTATACATGGATAAAATATCCATTCAAAGTGCAAGATTCATTCAAATAATTTTAATGTAACCAGAGCTTATTAATGTTTATTAATATCATTTATGATTCTATTTTGCAATTAATCTTTTAAACTACCATTTGTTGAGTTTTGGTGTAATATCAAAGAAGAGCATCCATATTATTTGGAAGAATTATTAAAACGCTTCTCCCTCATCCAGCTAAATGTATGTGTAATGCTAAGTGTTCTTCATATAGTTCAACAAAAGAATGTACCACAATAGATTGATTTTAAAGGCAGATATGAAATCCCAGTTGCCTTCTACTAAGCCAAACATTAAGAAGATGTGTAAAAATTACCAATATGCCACTTTTGTTATTATTTTTGTTTTTCTGTTATAAGTGTTGTGTATGTTAACATGTAATGGGTTTCATATTATTATTTTAAAGTTACTTTTAAACATGTAAAGTAATTATGAGTTTTAACTTCTAATCTGGTAAATACACACACACACACACACACACACACACACACATAGATATAACTGTAACAAACAAAAGCTTTCTGGAATTTTCAATAACATTTAAGAGTGGAAAAAAGATCCTGAGACCAAAAGTTTGAGAACTGCTGAGCTATTTGATTGTTTTTTTTTTTTTTTTCATGACAATATAAATATAAATACTTCTTTAAACTGGTATCCATCAATTATCCATTAAAGTACTATCCATCAATCAATAGGAATTGCTTTTCTTTTCTTTTCCTTTTTTTTTTTTTTTTTTTTTTTTGAGACAAAGATTCTCTCTTGTTGCCCAGGCTGGAGTATAGTGGTGCGATCTCGGATATAGGTACCCGCCACCACGCCCGGCTAATTTTTGTATTTTTAGTAGAGATGGAGTTTCACAGGAATCATTTTTCATTAATCCCTGGACAAATTTGGAAGTTAATATTCAACTTGAAGATGAAATGCTGCGAGACTCAAGCTAAGTTGATAAATTGCAAGAATCCTGAAGTTGTCTGATAAGATTTTGTTATTCATCGGTATGCATTTTTACACGCAGCGGTTTGCTTTCAAAGATCTCTTTAGAGCAGAGGCTTTTATCACCATAGCTTTTTTGGTTCACATATGCATATGATTTCATTTGTACTGGTTCCGGAGTCTCTGGTTTGTCTTCTGAGTTATTTAAAAATCAGGCTGATCGCATTATAGACATATTGCAATCCACTGTTTAAAAGAGATCGGCACAAAAGGAAATTTCCTTCCCAGTATTATGAAGTCACTCTACAGCCAGGAGTTCAAATAAGTACTCTGTCTATCTTTAAAGAAGTTCCAGTAATTATTGCAATCCAACCAAACTGTGAATTCACCTCTAAAAATAGCCTTTTGGGTGGCTGTATTAGTTATGATAAAGCAATCCTTGCACATGTATATGTTCAAGGCTAACGAGAAGTGCCATCTGTAGAACTGGGATATTTTCACACTCCTCTCTATTATACAAAACAATAAACCCTCTCCAGCTGATTTCTCTCATTGTGAGATGCAAATTGCCTATAAAAGTCCTCAGGGTGTGAGAAGACACTTATCAAACAGACATTACACATGCATTCATAGAAACTATGCAGCCTCAGACTCTATTTTAGATGCATTAAGAACCAGAAAACATAGGTGCGAACCTGTTCACAGTAGCTATAATAATTATGGCCTGAAGTAGCTATGCTGGTTAAGATATGTAGATTACTCTACTGCTCCCACTAACTTTTGATCTACTACACACCTGCCTCCTACCAAGAGAAGTAAAATCTTCAGCACCAAAGAAAATGAAACAAAACACATTATATGTGAGATTTAAAAGACTCCTTTAAATGATTAATCTGGCTTTTACCAGTAAGCTAAATTTTAAATGTGACATATTCAATATTATTCATGCTTGGCTTATTCCTTATTGGAGATTTGTGCGTTTTCTTGTGTGATAAATTTACTGTTGGTAACAGGTAATGCAAGTTCTATGGGATTATTAAACTTGAAGAATCCACGTAAACTTTCATTCAGAAATTGCCTGGTGCCCATGGTATATAAATAATCAAATAGAAAAAGAAAACAAGCAGAAGCAGAAGAAGAAAGAATCATGTTTTACAGAATAATGTTCAGTCCTAAGTTTGTAAAGGAACAGAAAAAAAGTCTTCAAAGGAATTGGAATAGAATTTCAATTGAAAAATACAATTAAAATATTTAAGTTTTAAAAAAGTAAAATTACCTGAGGATGTTCTAAGAGAAGAAATCTTGGAAATCAACAGCTTAACTTGTGATGCCTTTTTATATTTCTCATGATGCCTAGGTCTTAGATATTACAGGCGAATACCAAAATACCAAATTATATTTTTATTTCCTAAAATAAATGAATGAACATCTTAATGTAAATGAATGAATATCTTTAAACAATAAAAATAGAGACACTTTATGAGCATAAACTGAAAAAAAAATCTTGTTTAGATAAAACATCTGAATTCTGCTTTCTGAGGGAAATATTATGCACAATTATTTCCCATTATGGGATTTCATTTGTTTTCAAAGGACCAATTCTAAAATTTGAATTTGCATACCAGCAAGCTAAATTTTTTACAAACCTCACCCTGAAATTCAAGTCTCTTGTTCTACCAGGGAAGCAATTAAGGTCCAATCATTTTTAATGCATCATAAATAATCTTCACACTTGCTGTTAGTTAATTAATATAATCAGTACAACCAAATGCATCAAAATGAAGCTTATTTTGCACACATGCAAAACGTTCTGCCTCATTGCCCAACTACCAAGATTAAATGACATTTTGCTAACAACTTTTTCTAAGTTGAGTCCAAATTTCATCTTTTAAAAGGGTTCACCAGAAATAATGCAACTATGTCGATATATATTCAGAATGATTAGCCAGTGGAAGTGTTGGTGATGGTGTCTAGTCCACCCCATTACACCTAAGTGCACTGAGATTCATCCAGGTTAAAGGACTTGATTTTTTAAAATACATTATAAACAACAACATCATTAAAACACTATAATATGTCATCATTTGTACCTCATTTTTTTCCGATAAGGATTTGAGACTGCTTACAAACACTCATTTAGTGAGATAGATACAGATGTTCTTTGACTCATGATAAACCCATTGTAAGTTGAGAATATACTAAGAAACGGAAAGCATTTAATATAACTAACCTACCAAACACCATAGCTTAGCATAGCCTTCCTTAAACATGCTCAGAACACTTACATTAGCCTACAGGTGGGCAAAATAACTTAATACAAAGCCTGTTTTATAATGAAGTGTTGGGAATATCATGTAATTTATTGAAGACTGTACTGAAATTTAAAACCACAATGGTTACATGGGTATTTGAAGTATGGTTTCTACTGAACACATATTGCTTTTAAACTACCTTAAAGTTAAAAATTTCTAAGTCCAACCATCTTACGTCGGGGACCATCTGTATAAGCAAGTCAGAAAATAAGAACAAAAGGGGTATAATCCCCGACACAACCAGACTTACTAAACAAACTAGCAGACGAGATCTGCAGAACAAACTAACACACTAGAATTTTGAGCCTTAATGCTACATCTGCCAACCTGGTGGCATTTGTATCCACCTATCAGTCTTCCTAATCATTGTGACCTCCAGTCTAATTCATATTTTAGTATTTGCCAAGCTGGAAGTTCTTTCACAGGGAGATGAACAACCTGGAACATTTAGATCTCAGAAGGCATCCCCATCTTATCCATAAAAGTGCCTACCCCTTCATTATCCTGAGATTTCCTTTCTGATGGCCCAGACCCACATATGGCCCCAACTTATCTCAACTCCATCCTCATCCACTGTAAACCATTATAATTTCCTTGATACTGAGTCTTTCCCCAGGATATAGCCTACTGAGGTAACCTCACCAGAGAAGTCAATAAATTACTTTATTCTTCAGTTTTATCTGCCCATTTGTGTGGCATCTGCAAATTAGTAATCAATAAACCATTTTACAATAATTGCCAAGTGGTTCCATTTCCTCCAAGTCTCAGACGTGTTGAAATACACCCTCCAACAAGATAAATTTCCTTTCCATGGAGTAGAGGCAGAGACAGAATTTCTAAGAAGAGATAGCAACATGGGAAAGAATGACAGCCTTTCTCTCCCTCTGATGCCTACATAGTAATAATAATAATGATTGTGTAGCTACCAAAAGCAACTATATCAGGAAAGGAAAATGTACTCCTATCAAAAACTCAAAAGGTGAAGTGATGAGAAGAGGTAGAAGTTCCTAGTGCAATTTGAGAAAGATAGGTGTGGTGCCTGCCTATCAATCTGTCTCCCAGAAATGCTACCAAAATATAGTATTTTATACTTTTGCAATTTTGTACTTTAACTAAAACAGAAGAGACTGTAGACTGTGGGTATGTCTTTCCCTGCCAATTTCATTTACATGAAAGGGGGAAACAGTTCCTTGAAAGGGATGAAACAGGAAACAGTTCCCTGGAGTGAAATTAAGCAAGTAAACAACTGGGACCAACTCTGACAAACCCATAGGTTCAGAGCGCCACACTTCCCTGAGGAAGTGATCTGAATTATATCCAATTATATCCCAGTCCCCCTTGCTAGCTGCAAAAACCCTGGTACCAGAAAGTCAAAAAAATTCAGAAAGGAATACAGAGCCTAATTCTGAAAGCAAAACTCCAGCTTTCAGTTTTACTTAAGGGACGTGGCTTTTCCTTCTGCCTGAACCTATCCTTGATTAGTCTGTGGAAAACTTAGCACAGAGAAAATAAACATGAATCAGAGAAGATTAGAAGTGAGTCAAGGTGTATTCACCCACGCTATATCAGAGCAACTAGAAATCCAGAGAGAGACCTATTCTACCAACATGATAAAAATAAATGACAAGGAAATATGCACGCATTCTATTGAAAGAAAGAGAGAGAAGTACATGGAAAATTCCACGTAGGAGGCAAATGTAGAACCCAATCTATAAAACAGTTGACAAAATGCACAGTAGACAATCTTCTATTACTGCTTAATGCAATAGAAAAGCAACAATAGTATAAATTCAATTAAACTAGAGCTCAACACTTAAATAATAAAATAACAATGAAATGTAAGGAGAGCTTCCAAGTAAAATTAACTGAAGACTAAAATTACACCATTAATAAATTAATGAATGAATTTTCAAAATGAAAGAAGAGAATGAACACTGATGAATGGCCGACGTAAAGGAAAGGTTGAGGATACAGCAATAAAGACAGAAAATACTAAGATTTTAGAAATAAGAAGATAATAATTATGGAAGACAAAAAATATATAGTCTAACGTAAGTGGATCACCCTCCCTAACATGGAAAAAAACTATAAAAATAGAACAGAAAAATTGTACGAGTTATAAGCCAAGAATCACTAACTGGGAAAAAAATATTTTTGACTTGTGCATTTTCTCTTTTTAAAAAATTACATCTAAGAGTTTTACTATACAGAATTCATGATCTGATTCACCATGGGCACCATCACTCCCTCTTGAAGTAAGCCAGCCTACTTTACATATTTCTGTTATCCATACAGCCCTGTAAACCTTTAGCGGTAAGACCTCTGACATAAAATAAGTCTTTCTTGAACTTGAGGAAAAGGTAATTGCCTATTTTAAGGTTCATTTTCTCCCAACTTCAAAATTATTAACTTAAAGGTAGAGCATAATTAAATAGTAAACTTTAAGGACATTCAAACATTGAGGCAAAGAAAGTAAATTACTTATTAAAAAATAAGAATTGCCTCATACATTTTGTACATATGCATACATAGACGTATATATGAATATAGATATATTCACATAGACAATGAATATATGTCTATGTATGTATATACATATATGTATGTGTCTATATGCACATGTGTATATGTGCATTGTAGAGGAGGCAAGGTTTTACCTCTATTCTTTCAGAGTTTGTTAGCTGGGATTGAGAGTTAAATTAACATATGATAGATCAACAGATGAAGAGCATTCAGATTTGTCGAATACAAGTTTTTTATAACAAAGGAGGCTTCTTAAGGAAATGAAGACCCAAAGACACAGTTCAAGATGAGCATGTTTATACTGAATTAGGTGAAGCGTAGTAAACTATAAAAATATAACAGGGCAGGCTCACGCCTGTAATCCCAGCACTTTGGGAGGCCGAGCCAGGCTGATTACGAGGTCAAGAGATCAAGACCATGCTGGACAACATGGTGAAACCCTGTCTCTACTAAAAAAATACAAAAATTAACTGGGCGTGGTGGCATGCACCTGTAGTCCCAGCTACTCGAAAGGCTGAGGCAGGAGAATCTCTTGAATACAGGAGGCGGAAGTTGCAGTGAGCCGAGATTGCACAACCGCACTCCAGTCTGGCAACAGAGCAATACTTCGTCTTAAATAAGTAAATAAACAAATAAAAATTTAAAAAATTGAAATAACAAGGCAAAGGGGCTTGGGCAAGAGTAGTTGATGGAATGGAGAAGTGGCTAGCAGGATAAGGATTCATCTAACAAGGTTTGTTTCCTAGGCCTTGGCTTCCTATCCTTGGTGATGAGAATGTTCCTTTTCTGCTGTCATGTGGAGGGCATCTTTCACATGCAAATTTCATCTCCAGCTTTTTCACAAGCAGAAGGAAAATCAGTGTGATCTTTGTTGCACTTGGTGTTTTTCAAGTGCCTTTAACTCAAAATAATAAATATGCCAAAAGGGCATATTTTTAACTCCTTCAGCAGATATATAGATATAGATTCAATATCAGAAGATAATGCAGCAATATATATGAAGTCTTAAGAGAAACAGAAGGTGAGCCATAATCGTGCTACTACACTCCAGCCTGCTGACAGAGTGAGACTTTGACTCTAAAAACAAAACAAAGCAAAAAAAGAAATGGAGAATTTGCCTTTCAAATATAAAATACAAATATAACTGTCTTTCAAATATCAAAGCAACAATCAGGTTGAACTAGCTACAGAAGTTATCACACCATTAATTCTTCAAAACATTACTTGACACTGAAAACCAAAGAGTTAGTTAAAAAGCACTAAATTTTGTGATGAAAGGACAGATGCAATTCTTAGGACAGGAAATAGTAGAGCAAGGCCTAAAATCATCTTGATGGGGAAAAAAATCTTCAAAAAGTATATCCAGGTAAATTGCCCTTTAAATGTAGGAACATTTGCAATTATGTAAAACCTCCAGTTAGCAGCCCACATGAGACTTCAACAACAGCAAAAATAACACCTACCTGAAGATGAAGCCCAGTCAAGCATGATATGAATCCATGATCAAGTAAGCCTTGACCAGGCACGGTGGCTCACGCCTGTAATCCCAGCACTTTGGGAGACCGAAGCGAGTAGATCACCTGAGGTCGGGAGTTTGAGACCAGCCTGACCAACATGGAGAAATCCCATCTCTACTATAAATACAAAATTATCCAGGCATGGTGGCACATGCCTGTAATCCCAGCTACTCAGGAGGCTGAGGCAGGAGAATCACTTGAACCCAGGAGGCTCAGGTTGTGGTGGGCAGAGATCATGCCACTGCACTCCATCACGGGCGATAAGAGTGAGATTCTGTCCCACCAACCCCCGCCCCCCCAAAAAAAGTAAGCCTTGAACCCATTTATTTTTGTATAGAATTATATTTAAAGAACTGTGACTATTATATTTAATATTATATATTAACTTAATATTATGTTGAGTGTTAACTTTAAACAAATATGAATATAGAACAGAATCCAAATGTTAAAAGTCCTGACAACAAAAAAGTTATTTTATAACTAATAAAAGTCAGAGATGAGAAAAGAGAACTTTTTAAAAAAAAAAATTATAGTACCATTTTTCCCTCTTTCAGAGCAAGTAATCAATTAAAATTATCCAAAGTTGAAATGTGTTATGAAAAGATGTCTTCAACCTCTTTATGTTTCCTTCCTTTTCTCTTTGTTTCCTCTCTCTCCTTAGAGATTTCCTACAGGATGTATGAAGAATATATATAAAGTCCAGCAATTTCTTTAGTTTCTTTTTTTTTATGTTAAAGTCCAGAAAAATGAACTTTAACAATTTTTATTTTAATGCTGTGTAAGTAATATGCAATCATTTCTTATAAGATTATTTTCCTATATATTATTGTATCTGAACATTGACATATAAATACAATGTATTTGGCATGATATTTACCTAACTGAATCATGGCAATTTTTAAAAGACGATATTTACAGGGTTTTTTTTTGTTGTTGTTGTTGTTTTTACTTTTTTTATACTTTGAAATATGACAAAATCATTAAAAGGAACTTGAGGGTACTTTTTAGAAACACAATAAAATAACTTTAAAAAGTAAAAAGAATTCAGACAAAAGATTGGGCTTTTGCTTTATGCCTTTATGCTCTAGGGATTTAAAAATATTTTTTAAAACCTGAATTTCAGATAAGGTATACCTATATATCCAATATATGATGCCCTTTGTATGCAGTCTCAAGGTAATACAATTTGTTGGAGGCAACATTTTCAGCCAGCAGCCACTGTTTTCCCAAACAGACATGGTAGAATGCACACACAAAAAGGCAGATTTTAGCTGTCAAAACAAGCTACTACAATTACTTACTGATGGTTTGATTCTCCCTTGTATTATACCCCCTACACACACCTCCTTGGTTTCTGGCATCTTAATATCAATTGGCAGCTTCCATCCTCTCAACCATTATTCTGTCAACTAATCCCTCTGGTTGTTCTCCTGTAACTTCATATCTAGCGATTCCTACTTATGCCCTTCTTAGCTAAATGTCTCACGACACAGTTCTGCTCACCAACTAAGCCATGCCTTTTGCTCCAGGCATTGGTTCTTCCTACATCTTCTTGTTGCAAAAATGAAGCCACAAAACCTACCAATGCTCCCTGCAAGGCAGTCATATGCCTTACGGTGCTGGGCAAACTAACCCATTGGCAGCAAATGCTGAGCCAATGTGTGTATCTTGCAAAGAAGATACACATAAAATGAATATTGTCAGCTCTCAGGTCCATGAGTTCAACCATCTATGGATTCAACCAACAAGATATAGAAAATATTTGGGGAAAAAATTCTACAAAGTTTCAAAAACCAAAACTGAATTTAAGCACATGAAGTGATGTATATGCTTTGTATTTAGTATTATAAGTAATCTAGAGATGATTTGAGGTATACAGCCACTTTATATTAGGGACTTGAGCATTCTTGAATTTTGATGTGCTTGGATTTTGGCATCTGTGGAGCTCCTGGAACCAAACCCTCAGGGACATTGAGAGACAACTATACACATTTCTCAGAGGAAAGTTTCTAACCTATTAGTCACTGAAAAATGTATGTATTCTAAACATAAACAGAATTATTATATATATGTATGAGTATATATGTATGTATGTATACATATACAGAGAGAGAGAGAGCACACACCATTGTGGTCTTATGGAGAAACGTTTCCTACTTAGCATTTAAATCTTCAAGTGACACTCGTGTGACAAAAATCTGATGTCAAAATATCTAAAATAAGAAAAGAATACATTGGAGAAGTGTGTCACATAGTAAATTATCAGACTGATCTGGGTTTGATTTTGGGCCTTGTCAATTACTAAAACCTAGAATCTTGGGAAAATCCTTTTAATGTCCCTGAGCTTCAGTTTGTCCGTGTGTAAAATGGAGACTATAGCACCCATCTCAAAGAAACATTACTAGTGTTCCCAGGTACTTGACCCTTCTTTCGTATGTGAGCTTCCTATTGTCCTCTTACTTCCTCACAGTGAGACGGCCATTTGACTGGCTCTGCCTGAGGGGCGTATGTTGCTACTGCATTGAGGCAGAGGAAAACTCCTTTGCAAACTTCCACCTCTCTGTGATGAAAAGAATTGGGGCCTTTGTTAATAGAACAGAGCCACAAGATTGAAGAAGCTGGCTTCTCAGATGTTCAACATGGAGATTCGCCTAAGCTACTGGACATTTTAATGGGTGAAACATAAGTTTCATACCTTAAACTTTCACTGAAGATTTGAAACTGTCACCACAGCAGAAACCTGGACAGTTAGGAAATTATGTCAAATGCTGGAAAGTGAAGGTGGTGAGGAAACTGATTCGAAATGACTACACATATTACACAGTAGCATAAAACGTGGTACACCTTTGAATACTTGGAAAGCAGACTACTTGCCTAGGAAGAGATGGGAGACACACCTCAGTTCTTAGTGTCAGTGGTGAATAGCTACATTTAGCAGGATATTAGGAGAAATTGGTGAGCTTAGAAAAACTGGTAGATTTGCAAGGAGTTATTTGATTAGCGAGATCCCAGAAATTTAGGGTTTTTCAATGTTAAAAAGTTATTTGCATTTAGACACCACACAGTAAGAGATAAAATTTTAAGTTTCTGAGGGACAAAGGCAGATTAAAAAGTCAGATTAAAAATAACAACAAAATTATGTGGGATGATGTATATGTTAATTTTCTTAACCATAGTAACTATTTCACTATCTATATGTGTATCAAAACATCCTCTTGGACACCTTAAATATGTACAATAAAAATTTGAAAACAATAACAAAAATGTCCTAAAGATACTGTCAGAACCTCTCAGTTTACTAAAATAATGCTTGATACAGATAAGATTGAGGATGTGATTTTCCCACAGAAGCCTGACTGGCTTAATGCAATAGCCCTACATAACGTGAACACCAGAAGTAATAGGATCTAGCAACTCGAGAGGGGCTCTGTGATGGGAGCATTCTTACCCATGTCTAGACAATAAGAAGGTACATTGTCAATAGAGAATTTTAAAACAATAACAAAACCTACCAAAAATTAGCCTGACTTTTTATCATTTCCATGTGCTGGCAATTTGATGGCATGCCAGTGATAAAAACCTCATTCCTCCTGGGATAGACCAATCCTGCCCTTCTTGTTATACCGTGGTATGAAGGTAAGGGCAAGAAAACAAATTAATATTTCAAGCTTCACAACCCTGCCTGTAATCAAAGAAACAAAAGCTACTGAGGTTTTGAGTCAGGTTGCTCGAGAAACTATGAACCTGGGCTGTCACCATTGGAGACTTACTCCTCAGTCCCCTAGTATTCAACAGCCAGGAATTGGACTTAGAAAGTTCCTTAGCCAGCAAGAAGGGCACACTTTTCAATATCTTGTTTAGATGTGGCCAAGGGAAGTAACAGAAAATGAAGAACCTCCCAAGGGGCAAAACATCTGCTACACAAAGGGAGATATGCCTGTTTTAGCAACAGGAGAAATATGGGGCCATATCATGTTCCATGTACACTTGAAAATGATAAGGCTTTAGCTTTAATGTTTTATGTAGTTGTTGGATGCTATCTTAATCTGTTTGTGCTACTATAACAGAATACCCAAGACTGGGTAATTTGTATGAACAGAAATTTATTTTCTCATAGATGTGGAGGCTGGGAAGTCCAAGATCAAGGTGCTGGCAGGTTAGGTTGTCTGGTGAGGGTTGCACCCCTTGACAAGGAGAATTGCAGTGTTCTCTCATGATGGAAGGTGGAAGGGCATCTCACCAAACGCTGCATGAAGCATTTTTTATAAGGGTCTTAATCTCATTCAGGAGGGAGAAGGCCTATTGGCCTAATCACATCTTAAAGATCCTACTGCTTAATACTATCACATTGGCGAACACCTGAACTTTGGAAAGGACACATCCAAACAATAGCAAATGCAGTAATATTGCACATGTAAAATTACATGTTAAATGTATCAGTTGGTCAGATTTGTTAATTGTCTCGATATTCTATGAACTTGCCAATTTTTTATCTGCTAGTTCTGTCAGATATAATGTGTTGAATTCTAGTACTCTCGTGGATTTGTCCATTTCTCATAATTATGCCAGTTTTGTTTTATATATTTTGAAGCTATGTTATTGTACATATACATGTTTAAAGTTATTATAAGTATCTAGTAAATTGAGCACTTTTCATCATAAAATTTTTCCTCTTTGTTTCTAGTAATGCTTCCTGCTTTAGAATCTAGTTTGTCCAATAGTAGTATTAGTACATTTATATTTTGGTTAGTGTACATACGTAATATCTTTTTTCATTCTTATGTTTTCAACCTTTCTGCATCCTTCTATTTTAGGTGTTTCTCTTAAAAGTTGTTTCTAGGTGGGTTTTTGTTTTTATTTCTTTCAATTGACTACATACTTTTGAGATTATGTACTCAGTTTACATCTAACATAATTACAGTTATATTTGGGTTTATATCTGTTATCTATTATCTTACCATGCTAATACTTACTATACTAATACTTCTTTTTTATTTAACCCACTTATTTTTCTTTCTCCTTTTCTTTTTGCCTTCTTTGGGATTAATGTTTATTAATATTATTATCTCACTCTTGATCTTCTCTTATCTTGTTAATCATACATTATTTTACTTCTCTTTTAGTGGTTACCCAGAGGTTATCATATAAATTTTTGAATTATTTGAATCAAATCCAAATTATTACTTTTTCTACTCTCCTTGTGAATTTAGAACCTTAGAATACTTTTAACTGGGACTCTAGAACAAACTTCTAGACTCATTGGAATTGGTTCAGGAGCTTTGCGAGACAGAAATTGACCATTCTAGGACAGTTGAGAAGTGATGAAAAAGGAGAAACAGGCATTTTCTTCTGCAATGCGGTCCTGATTGCATCCTCCTATACTCAAAGCAAAAATAACTTGCGTGTATCACCCTCCAAGGCCACAGTAGTGCCTCAGTACACATAGGGACATTGTCTTGGCAGTGTGCAGCATTTTAACCCACTGCAGAACAGCTACAACCATCTAAAAAAATCAGGACTATTAGGAATTTTATTACAAACTTTGACAATATAAGCCACTTCTCTTCATGCGTTAGTGTCTATTTGACTACTGCAATATTGAGCTCTCTATGAAGGATTATTGTTTGTTGAATGTAACAACTGCCAAATAAATTGCTAGGAGAAAAAATAAATTAAAGTAAAAGGTTGCAAATAGTATTTTCAAAATTGGATTCTTAGTGTAAAATTATCTTTGAGAAAAACTATAGTAAAATGGATCAAATTTTCAGTGTTTTCTCCTTTAAGACATCTTAAGTAAAAACTGTTTCATTTTGTTTGTTTGTTTGTTTGTTTGTTTTTTGAGACAAGATCTTGCTCTGTCACCCAGACTGGAGTGCAGTGGCTTGAGCATGGCTCACTGGCTCACTGGAGCTTCAACTTCCTGGGCTCAGGTGATCCTCCTGCCTTAGCCTCTCAAGTAGGTGGGATTACAGGTATGTTCCATAATGCCCATCTAACTTGTTTTTCTTTGTTTTTTTCTTTTGTAGAGACAAGTTTGTTGCCCACACTGGTCTTGAACTCCTGGCCTCAAGCAGTCCTCCTGCTTTGGCTTCCCAAAGTGCTAGGATTACAGGCATGAGCACCTGTTTCTGACCTGTTTAAAATATTTTAACAGTCACAGCTCAGTTCCAAACAAAGTTATTATTTAAAAATACAGGGGAGGCGGGGCGCGGTGGCTCAAGCCTGTAATCCCAGCACTTTGGCAGGCCGAGACGGGCGGATCACGAGGTCAGGAGATCAAGACCATCCTGGCTAACACGGTGAAACCCCGTCTCTACTAAAAAATACAAAAAAAAACTAGCCGGGCGAGGTGGTGGGCGCCTGTAGTCCCAGCTACTTGGGAGGCTGAGCTCAGCAGGAGAATGGCGTGAATCCGGGAGGCGGAGCTTGCAGTGAGCTGAGATCCGGCCGCTGCACTCCAGCCTGAGCAACAGAGCCAGACTCCGTCTCAAAAAAAAAAAAAAAAAAAACAGAGGAATTCAATGCCACACCATTTTTAACCAAATACTATCTGGCCTATTAGTTATTGGCTCTAAAATAGCAATACCGACTGAAGAAAACAGTTCCATCATCTGAGCTACCTAATCTGTAACTAGTTAGAGCTTCTGAAAAGCTGTAATATAACATTTGTAGATGTGGCCAATAAAATCTGCCCGTAACTCTTTACTAAATTCTGAGGGCATAACAACAACTCTCTGACATAGGGCAATATAATTTAGATGGCTGAGATAATTTAGAATATCTCTAGTCCTGAACTCCCAACTTTTTCTGCAAAGGGCTTGTTAGTAAATGTTGTACTATCTGCAAGCATTCAACCATGCAGTTGCAGCACCAAAGCAACCTTAGAAAGTACATGAATAAGTATGGGTATAATCTAATAAAACTATTAGCAAAGCCTAACATTGGTCAATATGTGCAATGAGTTTCATTGTTTGCCAGTCTCTGATCTAGTGCAGATTCCTCACTGAATATATGATGAAGTTGGGTCACAAAACTATTGTCCAAGAGCATGAGAGTCACCAAGATGTCCTAATAATAATTCCTCAAGAGAGGGACTTCTCAATACTTAAAAACATAGAATTTATTTCATAAATGTTCTCTAAGCCTCAGTTTCCTTATGGATAAATGGGAATAATGATAATGATAGAATATACCTTTCCTTTCACGCAATGTCTGTCTACAGTGGAAGTTCTCAGTTAATATATAGCAAGTTATTTTAGTAGGAAGTGCTGATGTGGCACTTGGGTAGGGATGAAGCGTACAGAGCTCTAGTTCTGCACCAGAAGCCTGAGTGTTTACACAAGAATGTGACTGTTATGGAAACCTGGGTCAGTGGTACATGTACCCAACAATGTCTTATTTATGTTTCCTACACCAGACTTCAGCAAAGAGATCCTGGAACAGTATTTTTCTATTCTGTTGACAGCTACCAACTCCCTTGACTTTACATATTCTGGCCACAAAAAAACAAACTGAAGTTTTACTGGGATAAAAAGAATACAAAAGATAGAAGGATCATTCAACAGACATATGCATTGCGTTCAAGTTTTTCAGGTGGATTTGTTGACAAACCCCATGTCTCCCGGATGGAAACCCTTGGCATGATGTCTTCATCCATGATGGTCTAAGTTTCTACAGCCCTGTTGTGTGCCTGCAGCCCTGCTGTGTGTCAAGCACTGTTGTAAGCACTTCTCTTGCAGGGAGCTTATTTAGTGCTCACCACCACCACCACACTGGAAGGTCTTTATTCATGTGGTAAACACTCTTCTATGCACTGCAGTGCAGTAGGGAACAAAAATGACAAGGTCCCAATTCTACTGCAGTATATTCTTGTACAACTACCTGTAATTTCAGGTAGTGGTAAGTGTTATTAAGAAAAGTAAAGCAAGGTAAGAAGACAAAGAGTGATGGTGGGGGTTCTTTTAGAGGTGATGGCCAGGGAAGTCGTCTCCTTTTAAGCAGGGCCTGAATGAAGTGAGAGAGAAAGCCAGGGACACTCTGGAGAAGGCTTTCCAGGCAGTGGGAGAAATATGTGTGGAACCTAGGTTAGCAGTGTGCCTGGCATGAGGAACAGCAGGGTAACCAGGGGCAGGGCAGTGAATACCATATTCTGACCCGTGCCCATGCTGGAAAATTGCAGTGTCCCCTGTCTGAGCTGCACTTGGGATGACCTCTCAAGCTCCTGCAGCAGCCTGTCAGGCAGGAATCTCCATGGTGTTCTCCCCACCAATGGCTTATCCATGACATCAGGGATTTCCCCTGAAGAGTATGGTATTCCTGGATTCTCACAGAGCATGCTTTCTTGTCCTCAGAACTTCCTGCTTCTCTAGATACTCGTGCATACGGACATCTTCCCTTGCATCAGGAAGGAGCTGTATTAGTCAACTAAGGCAGTGTATTAGTCTGTTCTCATGCTGCTAATAAAGACATACCTAAGGCTGGGTAATTTACAAAGGAAAGAGGCTTAATTGACTCACAGTTCCACGTGGCTTGGGAGGCCTCACAATCATGGCAGAAGAGCAAGGGACGTCTTACATGGTGGCAGGCAGGAAGAATGAGAACCAAGTGAAAGGGGAATCCCCTTATAAAACAATCAGATCTCATGAGACTTATTCACCACCACGAGAACGGTATGGGGGAAATCACCCCTATGATTCAATTATCTCCCACCAGGTCCCTCCTACAACCTGTGGGAATTATGGCAGCTACAGTTCAAGATGAGATCTGAGTGGGGACACAGACTTACCATATCAGGCAACCATCACAAAGGATCAGACTGGGTAGCTTAAACAAGGGAATTTATTGCCTCACAGTTCTGAAAGCAAGAAGTCCAAGATCAAGGTATCTGCAAGGTTGTTCTTTCTGAGGCCTCTCTCCCTGGCCTGCAGATGTCCACCCTTCCTGCTGGCTTTTCACATGGTCCTTTCTCTGTGCATATGTGGCCGTGGTGTCCCTTCCTCTTCTTACAAGGACACAAGTCATATTGGATTAAAGCCCACCTATCTGATCTCATTTTAACCTAATGATGTCTGTAAAGGTCCTATCTCCAAATAAATTCACATTCTGGGGCATTGAGGTTTGGGGCTTCAAAATATGAACATTAGGGGAACACAGTTCCACCTATAACAGGGCTTAGTGGTCCATTATCCAAACTTTCCGTAGAAGGGTTTCTGTGGTCTTTCTGATGACTGGATACACCCTCATTGTGGAGAGTGACTGATTTTCCACACTCTGGGCATAGGCCTAGCCAGTTCCTTCCAAGGAAAATAAATCAGCCTAAGCTTTCCCCCAAGGGACAGGATCTAAGGGATCTGCTGGACAGAGAGGTCTACTGGGCTCTCAGCTCCAAGAGGAGCTTCTCTTAGTCTGGCTCTACCTCTGGTACCTACTATTCTACCCAGCTTCCAGCATGCCCTCAATGCATGCATGTCAAATGGATGCAAGCTCTCAATTCTACTCTGAGAGAAAACTGAGAAAGTCACTGCTCACAGTTTCTGCTTCAGCAACCTGGACTCACATGCCCAAATGTAAACACAGTGAAAAATGTAAAGATTATCAGAATAGCTTCAACAACTTCCATTATGATGAAAGAATTATCAAATAACAAGACTTTCCTATTTTATGATATTGTCCGTATGTATAATTGTTGATGGTTAACTCTTGAATTTACTACATTGTGGGCTTCAGCATCCATGATGCCCTTCATTGTGGCGTTTGAATTAAACTCTTTGATTCATGGGTATAAATTTGAAGGCATAGTTAAGGTTGGATCAATGAATGTGCTTTGACCTCCACTGCTACCTGAAAAATCATTTATGCTCTGAGACTGACTTTCATCAATTAAAAATGGGGTGATAATGATTTGCCAGGTTGAAGGAAGAAAGTGAAGCCACTTATGTTTTGGAGTGTATTCTTTTTGAGTATGCATTCTCAGGTCTACGGTTTGAACACAAACTGGTGTGTCCTTTAAAAAAAAATCAGACCCAAGTGGACCTTCTTGTTGTACTTCTATTCCTCATGAGGACAGCCATGGTTATTGGAGCAGAAAATAGCAAATTAATGCAAAGCAAAATAAAAAATAATATTTTGGAGAGAAATGTTTAATGAAGGCACAATGTCCATTTTACAGAATTTAATTCAAACAGCAGGCAATGCATCTCCCAACTGAAATGTTATTTCTGTTCCCTGCCTACTTTATCATAATGTCTTTATTATGCCTTATCCTAAGGTTGCTCCCACCACATCAGAAATAATTTACCCCTAGCCAGGTTTTAAATCAAGGATATCCATCAATGCACACTGGTTTGAAGTGACGATGTTATTTTAAATACAGGGGACTGAAAATAAATGAGTTGAAAATATTAAATGCAATTGAAGTTCTTGTCACACCACAAGGAAAATGTATTCCAAACCAAATTAATTTAGGAAGTAAGACAATTAGAAGCATCCTCCAATCAACTCCAGTTTGACGTATTCTGATTGTGCCGATGAATAATGCAGTAGGATGTGAACTTCTCCAGCATATTCTCCAGTGAACATGAAAAGAAAAGATAATGTTCTAACACCACAGCTCCTCAGGCTTTTCCGAAGGGGACGGTGTTTGCAACAAGGTTCTGAAGGAGCAGCAAATCTCTGAGGCCTGGAGAGAGGATCTCGCTGGTAGTTGGGTGTGCAATGTTGGATTGACTCCTCCTGTCCCCTGGCTGAAATTCTTCTGTACTTCAGTTTTCCTTTTGTTTCGATGGCACTTCTCCCAACAGTGCTTGACAATGAGTGATGCTCTAAAACCCTGCTCTTTCACACCCTGTGGGTGACCTATAACTTTTCATGGGTAACCTTTGATCTGAGAACTGACAGTTTGATTTATTGTCCGGTGTTATGATTTATGAGTATCTTCTCAGAATAATTAACAGACAACAGGTGGCGGCATAATAATTTTGATTACCCAGCAGTTCATGAAACCACGACAAAGGTGACTTCATTTTCTGAATAAGAGGAGGACAACAATTAGAAATTAAACAAAGAAATGCTTTTATGCCACAGTTTTCGGTCTTTTGTCTGTCACACAGAAGACTTATTTTGGAGGCCTGCATTCTCCTTAGACACCAGGAAAAAATAAGGAACTTCTACTCCGAATGTAAGAAGACACCCTTCATCAGTGTGTTGGTAGAACTATTTTTCTTTCTTTGGCGAAGTCTTGATTAATTGAGTTATGTCAAACCTGTCAAGCAGATCATCTTTTAACATCCCATTTTTGACAGTGGCCATTGCCAAGGGAAGATCTGATGATCAAAGAAAGTTTGGGAAAGCATTTAACTTTTAGTATGGCATTTGGACATACTTCCACCAAGTATATTTCTAAATATTTCTTCCTAAGCATGAAGGTATAAAAATTTAAAAATAAGCACCTCCCCATACATCCTGCACAAAATTTATTTTTCTTCTAAAGCCTACAGATAGGAAGCTGTGTTTTTGAAAGCATTATATTATTATGGTTAGCAATGGTTTTAATTTCCTCCTCCGTCTTTACCATTGTGTGATTTTTTTTCTCCAACAGACACTACATTACTTTTAATTCAAGACAATGGTGGCAGCCTTCCTACAGACTTTATTATAGACACCTCACGCTCCTAGGGATTGACATTTATTTTCAAATGAATCTGCGACGCATTTAGGTAAGCACCTACCTTTAGGAATGCCTAATGCTGTTTTTGTGATACTAAATAAAAATCAAGTTAGGTAAGATTTATCCTCCGTAGCTCTCCACTTAATCTCTGCCAAAAATAGACCTAAGTGTTACTAATGAAATTGAAGTACACAGGCCTCTGAATATGTAACAGACCTGCTTCACACCCAAATGCTAGGTAGTTGAGGACCTCCTGTGCATATGAAATGAATTTTTGCACAGCACCACAATAGTGATATTACAGGCTTATCATTTTAATTGACTTTTTGACATATAAAAATATTCCTACAATCCTGCTTTACATTATAGTTTAATAACAGCTTAACACACATCTATGAAATATTCATTCCTGTTACATTCAAATTTTTAAATATCTGATGGAGAGCCTGGTTAATAGATAAAGGAGAGTCCCTGGAATATTAAAGAGACCTTAGGTGCAGGTAGGGTCCTCCACTGAAAAAGCACAATTACCATGAGGATCACAGATTTTTAAAAATAAATTCATAAAGATTCCCTTGAACCAAAACATGGGGAATATAAGAATAAATTCGTTGCGAGTAATCTTCCTTCACCTATTACAACTGCATGCAGAGCTGTTTCTGCACCGTGAGGCTCAGTCAGCACAAATGTATTTGTGAAAAAAAAAAAAAAAAAAAAAAAGAAAGAAGAAACAGCAATACCAAATTTATATATTTATGTCTAAAGGATTATGATGGGAAAACTAGCATACTCAGTGAGGATCTCTGCAAATTAAGTGCCACATATATTCTGCATTTAGTTAACATGGCTCTCAGGTCTCCACACACCCTCAGCTTTTGAACAGCAACTTGGAGGGACAGTTTATCTTGAAAACACGATATGTGTTCAAATCATGAGGTAATTTTGGTACTTTGTTCCCCATCAATTTTTAAATTAATTATCTGGAAGCAAGCAGCGGTTAATTTTGGCCATAGACTTTTTGATTAGAAGCTTTGACCCCTTTTGCCTTTTGGCATCTCCTATACAATCCTGATGACACGCAGGGTAACCCTTGACACCTGATTCAACACAAAGTCACAGCCCAGCCCGTCTTCCATATTCAGCAATCCTTTTGTTGCAATGGGACACTCACTCACTTCAACTCTCCTCTAAGAACCACTGCCATTCCTTTAGGGCAACCCCGAGTCAGCATAAAACTTGTTTCCCAGGGAAAAGAAAAAAAAAAATCTTCCACTCCCCACCACCACTACATTGTGCATTACTTCTGTTTTACAAACTTTACACTACAGCATCGTCCCATATGTTTGTGCAGCGCACAAGGAGGTTTCTTTAGAAAGCGCTGATGCTAATTATAAATTTAATTTGCATTTTAATTAGAATGGTAGCAAATTAAAAGCGTGGCAGCTGGAGAATTTTGAACGCTTTGCAGAGATTTGGTGTCAGTATCTCCCCGTTTTTGACTTTGCAGCCTTTTCATTTTTCTGCCTCACTATCTTTCATTCACACCAGCATACCGGCAATTTTTTTCTCCCTTCTTCCCTCATTCCTCAGGCTCTCTCTCTCTCCTTTTTCTCTCCTTCCACTCTTTTATATATAATTTTATAGCTCCTTTCTTTCCCCCAAGGATGAAGTTATGAATTATTTCTCGCCTGTGCTGATGATTGGAATGTACCAGCACATGGTGAGCAGTAGTGACAGAGTGGCCTTTTACAGAGCATTCCCTAGCCTCGTTTTGCCGTCCATGTCTGTTGTACAGTTACAGGTGGGGACCCCTAGTTCCCCTCCTTGAAAAAAGGGGCTATTTGTACTTGTGTGGCCTGCATTTAGCCCAAATTTTGGTCTTAATAACAATGTCTTTAAACCACTTGAAAGCTTGGCCACAGGTCTTTAGCACATTAATAAAATATTCATCCCATCCAGCATGACACCTCTCCCCTCCACGTCTGAGAAAAGGCATTGTTCAGGGTATACCTCTGGGCAAAAGCCCTGTGCTGTCAGCTTCTGAGGCTTTAGAGTGGCAGAGACTCCACTCGCTGTGTTTCTCAGAGCTGTCTCTCACTTGGGATGTGAGCATGTCTGTTTTTAGCACTCACGTGAGCACAGTTAGTCAGTTCTGTCGTTTTCCCTATGTTGTGTCTCCATGGTCATTTTCCTTCCTTCTGTTCACTTCCCCCACAGTGTCCTTGCTCAATAATTTTCATTAATTGATTGACAGCTCTGATAGACCCAACTAACCTCCATCTCACTCTCATGTCTGTTTTTAAATAAGTACTTGTACGTCCAATGACCTTGTCGCCTCATCAGCTATCAGAAAATGAGCATGCAGATATGGAAAGAGCTGATTAGCAAAATAAGCAATAGATCTCATTTCTGGCTGAAGTCCACAGCAAGCAGCGACAATGAAACTTTGCCATTTTACA
Source organism: Rhinopithecus roxellana (assembly GCF_007565055.1). NCBI lineage: Eukaryota > Metazoa > Chordata > Mammalia > Primates > Cercopithecidae > Rhinopithecus > Rhinopithecus roxellana. The sequence goes on from NC_044553.1 coordinate 22,483,133, forward strand.
TTTCTACGAGAATTTAAAAATGAAGAATAAGCAATAAATGGGTGATGCTGAATTTTAACAGCATCCCTTCCAATGTCCTAGGAAACAAGCCCTGGCCCATTGCTTCTTCACCTTGAAGGGAGAGGAATAGGGAGGTGTGGGGTTCGTCCCTCAACAGCCCCGGAAACAGGTTCTTCCTCATCACCCACATCATCGGCTTCATTAAGCCTGAAAGGAAACAGTTAAGTTTGGGGGAATTTCTCATCTTAATGGAAAGACATGAGCAGCCTGTTTCTATTTAGTCCTGTGTGTTTTTACCTTTTTCCTGTGTATTATTGATTTTGACGTATGCTAAATGTATCCGCCCTTCTGAGACGTAATTTTCCCACGTAACTAGCTCTACAACTCTCATCCACAAATTAGTAGGCAGCAAAATGCACTCCAGCCTCATCTGAATTCTAACTTTTTTTATCTATATCCAAACTAGGATAAAGGGAAGGAAATAAATCCTGTCTGATATGATAAAACGTGTGTTTTGTTCTATTTTAAATCGGCTGATTTTTACCTCAATTCATAGTCATATCTATGAAACAGAATGAACTGAGAAATTACTAATTGTAGGTAATGACAAATCACATTTTTCACACTACTAAAAAATGTCAAACCAATCCCACAAATGATAAAATTCATAATTTCATTCTGAATTATTTTTAGTTGATAAATTGACTCATTTACCTTAATTTAATGCATACTTATTGTATACCTTCATTTCAAGGCCCTTGAACATAATTTTTAAATGACTTACATCAGGGAAGCTGATAAATGTGGATGTTTCTGAAGAAGACAATAATGTGGAAATATAATACCTTCTATACTTTACACCAAGTTTTTGATGCTGGGAAGATTTAAATAAACAAATAAACTATTTTATTCATTTGCACACTTGATTAAAATCAATCAGAAATAAGAAAACCCTGCCACAAAAGTAGCTCCTTTGAAAATTTGGATCTCAAGAGAGAGGAGAAAGACAACCACATTGGCCCTCTTTTTAAGTCAAAGGAAGAATTGATAAGGTGTGCCAAAAGTATTATCTTAATGATGGCAAAGGTGTCTGGGATTTTCACAGTTTGGTTTTTCGATAATGTAAACTTTGTGTTAACAATGTATTTTACCTCTAAGCTAAACAGCTTTGATTAAAAATAAATTTGCCCCTTCAATGTGTAATTCTCATTTGTCGGAGAATTAAATCTCAAACTTTAAAAAGCAGGAATATCTGTGTGATACTGGCATTTGAAAAATGTTAATACATACACTGTCTTCAAAGAGTAATTGTTTAAAATAGTGGATAATGATATGCAAAACGTTGGCCACGACTTACCCTAATTAAGTAACACGATTACAAGACAACATAGTGAAAATAAAAGTTCTCATTTTCGTGTCATCATAACATCCACCACTTCCTTTCTTCTAAGCCAAAATGAACGTGTTGTGGTCAGAATCCTAGATGTCAATTCCATGGCTTTAAAAGGAAACACACATTTTCGGTGGCATTTTGAAATGGACAGCATAGTCTTCTGAGATAAATCTTTTTCATCGCCACTTTGGAAAGGTTGAGTTTTTCTTCATGTAATTTTTTGCAGCTGCACAAAACACTTTCATTAACCCAAGAATGGATTATTTGGAGTGCTAATTAATTGATTCTTCAAAATGCCAATTGACACACTCCCAGGGAAAACCTGATCTAAGCAACTATGTTAATCAAGCTATTGTACTTATGGTTCTGTCTGAATATCAGACCATCTGAAATGAGGAGAACTTTGCCATTACTCGCCTGGCCCTCTCGTGGGCAGCTAATTAATATGAGCGGAATATGACAGTTGTACTTGTACGTTCACCGCGCTGCCTGACAATAACTCCATAAAATTACATTTCAGCTAAAGAATGGAAACAGTGTTAAATACCATTATTTGCCTTCCTTTGATGTCTCAGAGTCATTATGAAAGCAATTACAGCAGTTTCTCTGTCTGTATGTCTACGGGGTATTTATTATCTGTATCTGTCTGAATCCTTTGCCAGGTGGAGAATATATGGCATATTAAAGACAAGGGAATTCAGCCACAATTATCAGGATGGGAACAGAAGAAGAAACAAAATCAGAGTTTTGCAGATGATCCTGCTGGAAAACAATAATTTAATATTAGAGCCTGGTGATCTGAGAAAACTTGAAGGCTCTTTTCATTTATTTAAATTTTTTAAAAAATCTCCAAGTTTACAAAGCTCATGAATCTAGGGCAAAATTAATTAAAATCAACAGGGAAACGAGAAAACACAAAAACAAAGCAAAAAAAAAAAAAAAACCCACAAAACTCATGTCAGCAGCAGAAAACATATTTTGCTTCTTAACTTTAAGTGAATATTCTTTCAACTGACCCTTTCCTAACCAAATGATGTAATCTACAAGATAGATATTTTATTATCCCAGATAAAATCACTCATGGTGTTTTTTCATACATGAAAGGATGGATACCAAGAAGGGTTCCGTTTTCAGGCCACTTGCAGGGCTTTTTCCCAGGACTACTGGAATCTGGCACAATGCAGACACATCCCATGTCCCAGCTGAGTTCGGGCTCCTCAGCATCAAAGATGCCTCTGGACTTCAAAGGACACTCCTGATTGAGAAGCAAGGTCTGGATGCTGACTGCCCCACAGACGGATTTTTCTCCGAGGGTGGTGTCTGAGGACTGGCCTCTGCATGATTCAATTCTGGGAATATTGATTGTGGGCTCCCCTATGTGCTCTGCATTTTGTGAATGCTGTGGAGAATGAGATGAAAAAGGGATAGGGATGAAGTCTCTGCCTTCTAGGGACTGTGAGGAGGGAAACAGACTGGCCATTTTTGACTTAGGCTTTGGGCAAAGCCTTTTATGTGCGTTCCCATGTTTCACCTGTATAGCAATCAAACAAAGTAGTTTCTGTCATATCCATTTACAGATGAACAGACCACGGTGTGGGAGGAAGAGGCAGCTTGTCCAAAGTGACACCATTACATGGCAGGGCTGGGCTTCAAACTCAACTTCTGCCTGCCTCCAAAGTGTTTCTGTCTCCACTCATTCACACTCTTCCAAGTGCTTAAAAGAATATCTGGGTACAATAAGGGGCAGAGAGGGTACTATGTGCTCCTATACAGATAGGAGGAGAGAGGGGCTAATCTAGATGGAGAAGATGGAGAGAAGATTCTCAGAGGAGTTTTGACCTGAAGAGGGTCTTACAGATAAGGAAAACTTTAGGGAAGAAGGGAGTTCCCCAGCTTTTCTAAACTTTGGGGTTTTTAACAAAGACAAAAAATAATCTTGTATGCAGTGAAGACAAAAGTCAGACTTTGTGATTTGGAAGATACCACTTAGAAATATGTGTTTATTTATATTACTATTCTGAGAAAGAATAGTGTGAGACAGGCTGACTTATGATAACCAAGATGTAATGGAGGACTTTGAAGATTTGGCTGGTTAGAATGAAGGATCTGCATTTCTGATGTGCTGTGTCCCTACAGCTTTGAGCAGTGATGGCAGAGTAGGCCACTTTTGGGGAAGATGTACGGATACAGAGATGGTAGGTGGAGAAAACCGAAAATGCTCCACATACTACAACAAAGAATTTCATAACCTCAACTGGAATGTAGGATTCTTCTTTCTTCCTCTCCCTTTTCCTTCTCCTCCTCCATCTGCTCCTTCTTCATTTTTGACAAGTGCGTTAGAGAAGTGAACTCACTGTCCAGAATGGGGAGAAAGCTCTAACAGTGCTCCTGTTAGTAGCAGTTTCCAACTGGCACCTCTGTTTGCAAATAAAAATTGTTTCAACTCCTGCAGAAACAAAGTTCACTGCTGAGACGTTTAACAAAGGGTTTAACTGGACGAGAGGCTGCGTCTAAACCTGAGACGGTAACTACTGGAGTCAGGAAAATATAAATATTTATTGAAAGAGAAGGCCCCAAGAAACATTTTATTTTTGTCCTACTGTCATTTGGTCTCAGCAGAGTTCATGGTGTCATTAGGTACAGAGATTCTGGATCTGAATTGAACTAGGCTTTCTGTTGTCTCCAGAAGAGAAAAAGTTACATATTTTTCAATTATGTGAGTAATAGAATATCTTCTCTATTTGGATTAATACATAAGCAATCAAAGTAGTAAGCACTTACGAGGGGAAAAATGGCAAAGGCAGTAGAGTGAGATCAAGCTGGGTTCAAAGTCCCTCAATATTCGCTCATCTCAGTTCTCCTCCCTGAAATAGAAATGTCATTTGCCTCCCATGGTTACTCTGATGCCGTAAGTGAAATAAGGCATATAAATTATCCAGCACAGTATCTGGCACTTAACAGGCACTCAATAAGTGCTATCACTATTTGCCTTCATTTTTAAGTTTGGCATACCAAATTTTATTTTGACTAGAAATAGAAATTGGCAGAAAAGCCACTGATAACAATGAGAATAGGAACTGCTTTAACTAATTTCAGCTTTTAAGAGTGTGTTAAATGTTTCTTTCATCAGACCTTCAATTCTTCTTCTATATTCCATGGTGACTTTTTGTAAGTTTTACAGCTATTAAGTGTTCCTTCGGAAAAATGAACCTTCAAAACATCTGAATCAATCAAGATGGGCTAGGCAACAAGCGACCTCAAAAGTCTCAGTGTCTCCAGCAATAGGTTTGTTTCTCATTCCTGCATCACGGCCCATTGTGGCTGTCTACAGGCTCTGCTCTGTTGTCTTCTCTTGGGGACCTGGAATGTCTTGTCACCTCACTATATCAGAGTGGGAGAACGCCAGAGGGTCAGTGCAGCTCAATGCCTTGAAGTGACCCTGGTCACCTCTTCTCACAATTAATAGACCAGAGGTAAGTAGTCCTGTGCCCCACCCAACAGCAAGAACTACCATTTTCTCAGAAGAGCTGGGAAACATGGTGACCTGCACTCCTGGATACGGCAGTGGTTTTAGAGGACACGTGCTTCCAAGGCATTCTTATAAATGTCATTAGCTGAACTTAAAATTTAATAGCAGAGTAGGGTGACTGCAAAATCAAATGAATCCTTTATGACTGTAAATGTGTCACCTAATGCTTTCCTTTCATTCATTAAGTATCAGGTTGCCTGATTTTCCAGCCAAGATAAAGGATTTTTTTCCTTTGGGATCAGTTTTGTCAGGAGCATCAAGACTCTGGAGACTATTTGAAGTGTGAACAGACTCCTTCCACATTGGCTGCCAGCTCAGGTAAAATCTCCTCTCTTGCCCATCGCCAGCACTCCCGGGTGCTACCCTGATCAATAACTCTAGCTACAAAAAGCATCAAACACCTCAAAGACATCCCAAAGGCACAGGTCGCCAAAGGGAATAAAAAGGAAATGCCGCATATATTAATGTTCTCCTTAGGCTGCCCAGACATCCTTGTAGGCCTGAGGCCTACAAGGGGCCAGTGGTGATTGGGATGCTTAAAATTATAGAGCTGGAACAACATTTCTTTATGAAATAGCTTTTTGAGCCTCTAGAGAAAGGAATTCTAGTTCAAAGACTGCCACTTTCCTGTTTTACAACCTGCATTTTCTCACTTAGTGAAAAAGGACACACATACAAAACAAGAAGAAAGTAAGACACCAGGGATGATGAAAATGATAATAACAGTATTAAGATTGAAAACAATGCAACTACCTGGTATTGACAAGGGTGTGCAAGGGGCCTGCACTCTCATCCTTTGCTGGTGATAGCATAAATTAAAAAAAAAACTCGTTCTTTAGGGCAATTTAGAAATATATAGCAAAATTTTAAAAATTTGTGTTCTCTTTGACTCTGCAACTTTACTTTTAAGACTCTATCTTAAAGAAATGATCAGATGTGCATCCAAAGGTACTTTTATGCAGATAATCATCATATCATTATTTATACCAGTAAAGTAATAGAAATAAGCTAAATATGGAAATGGAAATTTGATTAAGTAAATTGACATGTGGAATGTGGACAGACCATTATTATTAATAATTTGGGAGATTATTAGGTGAAAAAGTGAGATACAAACAGTATTATAGTTCTTTGTTTATAATGCACATGTGGTCATATTTCTATTTAAACAGAGAAAACGGACTGGAACAAAACAAAGACCTCTAAAGACAAGAGATGTAAGATATAAGGTAAAATATGGCTGATTTGCTCTTTTTTCCTTATTTTTTCTTGCACCTCTACATCATTTGAAAAAAAATACAAACTAAAAAAATTAAAATAAACCTTTAGCATGTCCCCTTAGAGTTACCAGGGTATTTATAACTATATTTCTCATCTGCTATGCCCCAAAACATATGTAAAGTAGATAATTTGTCTCTATTTTCCAGGAGATAAAGGTAAATTGCAGAGATATTAAACAATATCTTAAACTAGCTTTGTAGCCACAGCTGGTCTATGTAAAACTACAATTAGAATTAGCATCTATTGATATAAAATTATGTAAACTAATAGTCTGTAAATTAATAAGAATGTATATCTAAAAGCGAACTGAAGCAGTTCAATTCTTAAAACTTTTTTTATATTAGTTTATATGTACTTTAATTTTAAAACACCAAATTTTGGTTAGCAAAAGCTATGTTGAGATATAAAATGTCTCTTTTTTTTTTCTTTATGGGTTAAGATGTTATTAGACTCAGGAGATAGGAAGGAATTGTTAATATATCACATTTTTTAAGAAGGAACACATTCTGACATTTGTTAATTAAACTTTTCTTAAGGTTTAATGCACTGTCAAGATAGGACATATTTTCAGGGAAGCCTTGTGATCTTACCAAGCTTTAAAATAATCCAAAAGCTAGTTCTGACATTCTACCCAATGTAGATGAAACGGTATTTTAAGCTCATGCAAATCTAAAGAAACAGGAAAATTTGATTCATCCCATTAATTAGTAGGTAACAACATAATGAGAGAGAAACATTGTTTATTTTCTTCTAAAAGGATGATTAATGCAGGTTTAAAAACATTTTTGCTTTTATAAAATTAATACTGTTTAATTATATGAAATTAAAATGTTACCATACAATATAGTTTATTTGGTATCAATTAGGCAAAAGGCCACAATGTACAATGTATAGCCAAGATCACCTTGTACATTTTCCAATATTGAATAAACATGACAATTTTAAATGACAAATGCTGATGATATTTAAGAAGTTTCTCATGTCTGTTAATTTTAGTTTAATAATCTTCCTCCTGGAGACCACTAGTTTTCCTGGGGTCATAATTCTGTACAATAAATGAACTGAGACAAAAGTGAGGCTAAAACCCACGCACTGGACATTATCAGATTATAGCAAAGGTGTTATCTGAATCAATACTTACTACAGCATGAGTAAATGTAATGAGTGAAGAGTGGCTTGGTGAGAAAGTGTACAAAACACAATTTGCTCAGCCTGACAGAGAATCTGGGAAACCAACACCTCTGGTCACTTCCTAGGAGTATGGTAAACGGCATGAAAAGAGAATGAAAGAGTGGAAAGTGTGAGCTGTGAAAATCAGCAGAGCTTCTCAGCCACAAGATCTTCAGTTAATGTCCCAGTCTCCGAGCCTCATTTCCTCCTTGGGCAATAATATACACTGCACCAGATCTTTTCAATGCGTAAAGTTGAAAATGTATATAAAGAGGATGACACAGTAAAGATCCTTCATAAATGTTAGTTTCCTTCCCTCTCTCTTCCCCTTTTAGCAAAATATTAGACTATTAGGATTCCCAACATCAGACATGGTGGATATATCCATCCAAATATGAGGTACACCAGAAAAACCATCTAAACTAGAATGAAATGTTGTTCTGAATTGACAACTATAAATAGATAGGGCAAATGTCATAAAACCTCTAGGTATTTTATGTAATGATGGATATTTTTACAGAAAAGAATGGAATGCAGGGAGACCTAATAATAAATTCTCTATATTTAAATCATTAATCAGAAATTTGATTTGGGTTTGGTTCTTTGAAAAAGTTGTACAAATAAAACATAATTTATGTATTCTCTAGAGTCAATTCTGATGTCACAGTGAAAGCAAAAAGTTTAGAAAAAAATTTATTGAATACAATTCTAAATGAAATAAAATAGTTGAACTCTTTGGTTTGTGATTATATACATGTTGCAGTGTCCACATTACTGAGGATAGTGAGTTCCAATAATCGAGTTGTTCTGGGAAGTGGTCTTACTACTACGTTCATGCGTGGCTGAGTCTAATCAGTCACAACACTGAGGTCAGCCTGGACTCCAGGCACCATACTACGTACTGAAGATAAAAAGATGAGTAAAATTTGAACCTTGTCTTCAGCTCTCTAAATAAAAATTAGAATAATAACTACTTGTACTCACTTTCATGTGTCTTTTGTTAACAACCATATATGACACTTATTATTGCCATTAATTTCCATCTGAAGAAATGTGAAACTAAGGCTCAAAGAACTAACGCCATTTATTCAAGAACTACTTACTGGTTGACAGAAGCTCAAGAGTTAGGCAATACATGGTTCTTGATTGGATTCTGTATCTACTTAAAAAAGCAAACATGATCAGAAGAAAGTGAGAACATAGAGAGTATGGCTAATGAAGGATCGTGAATTCCAGAGGGCAGGATAGAAAGGCTTAGGCAGTGGGGAAGCGCAAGAGAAGAGGCAGAGGAAGGGACATGCAGGGGTTCATGATAGTCAGAGTGCAAGAGACAAGGAGTGGGTTGAGCCATAGATGTGGGGCTTGCGGTGTTGAAGGACATCGCCTGAAATAAAGGGTAAAATGAGAGAGGGCCAAGTGGACTCAAGGAAGATATGGTGAAGAAGCTGCAAAGACAAAGTAACATTATTGGGACATGGAGGACATGAGAATCTGTACTTTATAAGTAGATTTGAGAGAGAGAGGGAAAGAGAGAGAATGCACGTGCAAAAGAATTACATTGTTAATAGTCCATAAATCTCAGTGAAGTCTGTATAAGTATTGATTGTTCTATTCGTGTAACTTTTCTGTGAATTTGAAATTTTTATTTTGAGACAGGGTCTCGCGATGTTGCCCAGGATGAAGTGCATCAGCTGTTCAAGTGTGCAATCATTGCACAATACAGTCTCAAACTCCTGGGCTCAAAAGATCCTCCTGCTTCAGCCTTCTAAATAGCTGGGACTACAGGCATGCACCACTGCACATGACATTGCACCCACTCCTGCACCTGGCTTGAAATATTTTTAAAATAAGACTTTTGGAGACAACGTGATCTCTTATTGAGTCAAGACCTGGGCTAGACAAAAAGCAGAACTTGCATTCAACCCCAGAAGTGACCAGAAATTAACCTCTCCAAACTTCTGTACTTCCCCAAGCTGCCTCTTTCCTCCACAGAACTTTGTGAAAGGAAGGCAGAGTCTTGCTTGCATAATGGGCTGTGCTAACTTTGTCCCTCCTTCATCAGTGCTCTCAGTCAAAGCCTATGCATCTTTCTCTGCATCACCTTTCTAACCACACAAAATAAAGTAGATGGGATTATAGAGGAAACCCAATTATATTCAAATATAGTTATCAAAACATAATTACAAAATACGATATAACAAGATATGTGCTTTTTTAATTAATGGATTAAATAAGAAGATACAGCAGTTAGTCTAATTACTACGATGATCTGAAGTAGTGATGAACATAAACTATATTTTGGGATATCTATAATTTTAAAGTGATATAAAAATATCTATTGCTAACAAGTAAGGCTAATGCTAACGTTAGTGCAGCTCACTGCCTTCATTCATAATAGAAAGAAATGCTGAACTTCAATTAGTCATTAGTGACTGTCTAAATTGAGGGATAGACAGATCCCCTCAGGCTATGAATCTTGGGAGCTAGACGTACATGCACTGAGCTCTGTGCTGGAAATTCACCAGGATCTCTCATCTTTATCTTCTGTGACTCTGAGAACTCCTTGTAAACTGTGAACCTAAAATTAAATAGTTGTTAGGGTCCCATCATGCCTTGTGTCTACAGCTGAAGACTCGATGGCCTAATGTCATGATGTATTGTCATGATCTCTCTAAAAGTCATAAGGGGCTGTACATTCTTTCATCTTTGTGTCATCTAGTGTCTGCCCCTTGATAAATCACTAGTAAGTTTTTGATGAATAAATGCTATATTTTGTAGATCCTGGCTTTGATTCATGTCCAAATAAAGATTCTACTTATTGCCTTTTCTTTAAAACCCAATTTCAACTAAACCAACCAAAAACATAAGTTTTAACCTACAATTCACTTTGATGATTTTTTCCAAAGTATTTTAAACAACATTTTAAAAATTACTTTCAATGTACCTTCTCCTTTATAATGAGAGTAGGTAAAATACAGAACATTCAGGTATTTTACTCAATGTGCAGACAGAGGTTCAGGAATTCACCTCTACTCTGTGTTGACCACACTAAATGTTGAGGTCGAAACCCAACCCAAACTCAGTCCCCCTTAATTTATACCCTACCCCATTTAGATGGCCTCCAATAAGTGTAGATGTAATGACATGACTATAAAATATAAATTAAAATAAAACGTGCAAAAAAGGGAAGATCCGGGGTCAATAAACAAATGTGAAATAGAAAATAGAAGAGTTACATTTATAATAGTTAAGGCCCCAGGCTTAACTAGGTTAAAAAAGAGTCATGGTTATTAATCTTAGGATAAAAATTAAAACTTGTTCTCAAGGGAAGTTGAATTTTTCCCTTCAAAGTAAATTTCAAAGTGGTTGGTCCATGGAATCTCATCTAGGAGTACTGAACAGTGACAAGAACAGTATTCTCAGCAACATTCACACAGCACAAGGTGGTGATGAGTTACTTATGGCTGATCTTGTCACTTCCTTATGACTTGTCTATGATCAGAGTGTGAGGTGTGATGAACTGGTTTTGACCAAACACAAATTTAAAATCTGTGGTTGGCAGACTCTTGGGTGGCCTTCTCAAGAATCCCTACTTCTTGGTGTTCATGCATTTATGCAATCCCATCCCCTTGAGTGGTTCTGTGATTTGTTTCTAAGCATTGGAATATGGCACGGATGATGGGATATTAATTTTGCGATAATGTTACATGAGGCTGTAACTTTCCTCTTGCTCATTTTGCTTGCAGACTCTATTGACTCTCCCTGGTAGCAGGCTCTGAGGAAGTAAGCCTCCTTATGAAGAAGCCCATATAACAAGGAACTGAAGGTGGCCAACAGCCCTCGGTGAGGAAGTGAATCCTGCCCATGACACATGAGCTTGAAGGTGGATTCTTTCACAGTTGAGTCTCAGAAGGTACCCCAGCCCTGCCAACACCTTCACTGTGGCACCAGAGACCCGGAGCCAAAGGACCCAGATAAGTCACACCCAGATTCCTGTTCCACAGTAATGGTGAGATATTAAATATCTATCTTCTTAAGCTGTTAAATTTGTACTAATTTCTTATGCAGCAATAGGTAAATAATACACATTTTCAAAAAATTTAGAGCAGAGTATACACTTTTACTAGGCTGAATGGACCATCCAGGTGGGACTTGGGAACACTGGGTGGTGGTGTATTTTAGGTTTTGGTCACTTTTCAATCTTTTGATTATGATCTCTCATTCCCTCATCAGTACTGATGTCAAATCTCAAGCAGAAAAGCCACGGCTAATATGTGAGTAACCTTGCCATGGAGTCAGAGTTATAAATGGAGATAAGATATGTGTGCTGAGATAATTAGGAAATTATAAAAACTTAAGGGCAAAGTGGAACATGTGTATGATTGGTGATATGATTTGGTTTCGTGTCTCCACCCACATCTCATCTTGAATTGTAATCCCACTATCACCATGTGTCCTGGGAGGAACCTGGTGGGAAGTAATTGAATCATAAGTGAGTTCCCTTGATGCTGTTCTTGTGATAGTGAGTGAGTCTTCATGAGATCTGATGGTTTTGTGAGGGTCTTCTCACTTCCATCGGCATTCATTCTCTTATTTATTTTCTCTCCTGACGCGATATGAAGAAGGACATGTTTGTTTCCCCTTCCACCATGATTTTAAGTTTCCTGAGGCCTCCTCAGCCATGCTGAACTGTGAGTCAATTAAAACTCTTTTCCTTATAAATTACCCAGTCTCGGGGATGTCTTATTAGCAGTGTGAGAATGGACTAATACATTTGGACTTATGGCAGGTGGCATGAAACATCTTTTGTGGGTCAAAGTCTCTCCAGGAATTTTGTCACACACACAAAAAAAGCCAGTCTGTTTAAAAAACATGTACATGCGCAGCCCCCAAAGGGACTTTAAGTGAATATGTTCAGTACAGAGAAATAATCTAACTTTTGGAATGACAGATCTAGGATTAAATAAATTCTTCATTTGTTCATTCTTGTAATGAATAACTTTTGACTATCTTCCATGACGAAGATAAAGGAGAAAAGAGACCCAGTCCTGCCCTCAAACTCACAGTCCAGCAGGGTTAAGAGCTGTGACTATGTACTAAACATATACTAGGTACTGGGATACACCAAGAACTTGACACACATTGGCTGATTTGATCCAAAAAACAAAAGTTTGGTATTATCTCACTTTAACAGTTCAGCAAATCGAGATTTAAAAGTCATCAAGCAAGTAAGTAGCAAAGCTGGAATTTGGTCCTGAGTCTTTGGACTCTACCACTTTCTTTTGACCTCTTTCTTTTGATAGTTTCTTACATTACCAAAACAATATGTTTATTATAAAACATGTATAAAATATGGGCAAATACGTGGAGAGAAAAGTTCACTTGATCTCACTACCATCTTTATAGCTATTGTTCTAAAATGTCTTATGGATGTTTTAGTGGGAAGATAGATGAATAATCATGTATATCACCACAGTTTATTAAGCAATCTGTGTTTGATCTTTCAGGTTCTTTGGGGTTTCTTGCTACAGGGATTGTTGCAGCGACCTACTTAAAATCAGTAGCTCTTTCGACTTTTGTAAAAGCTTAAGCTTAAATTTCTAAAAGAGATGATGCTTCCTTGTTCCAAAAAAGGAAAGAGAAGGATTATCTCAACTGGTTTAAAGGAGAAAGAAACTCCACCTAGACAATTAAGCAGAAAATGTCAGTGGACCCTGCATGCAAGGTGGAGCCAGTTTGGTGTTGGTAGAGGTGAGGAGCCCACAGAGAGGGCAAGTTGTGTTGTTCACCAGTGAGTCTGGACCCCAGGGCACAGGGACAACCCCAGACATGACACAAAGTCAGCAGCACTTCTGCATCCAAGGCACCATGGGGTCATGTGTGTTGGAATATAAGCATTGGAGAAACTATGCCAATCTCCTGAGACAAATGGCTGGAGGGGTCTTTTTAGTACTTTAGGGCTCCTTGAGATCCAGAAGTCCTTGCACACCTCTGAGAAGGAGACGACTCCTGTTGTGACTGAGACAAAATGTCCTGCCTCTCTAGTGCAGAGATGCTCAGAGGGAAGTGGAAAGAAAATAATGTGATACTTCCGATACCCCTGACTTTGTAGACTAAGACCCACAAAATCCATGCTTGCTCTGCCGTCATTGCAAATATTAATTTAGAGGGTATGATGTAGAGAGTGTGATATTGCATTGAGAGTCCAAGAACCCCCCTGGTTAGGAACACATTCAGCTGAATCGCCTTAAGAGCAAAAATGAGGTTTTTTGGTAGAAAGAGAAATTCTACCCCAATTCTTCAACATCGGCTCCTGCCTGGAGATTTTAACCTGTCGGCCTGTCCCACAATTTTAAAATTTACCCAGCCAAACCCCACAACTGTGTAAGCCAATTATTTGAAGTAATCTATCTATCTATCTATCTATCTATCTATCTATCTATCTATCTAATCTATCCATCAACCTATCTATCATTTAACCCCATCTATCATCCATCTATTTATCTATGTATCTATGTATCTATGTATGTATGTATGTATGTATCTATCTATCTATCTATCTATCTATCTATCTATCTATCTATCTATCTATCTATCTAATCTATCCATCAACCTATCTATCATTTAACCCCATCTATCATCCATCTATTTATCTATGTATCTATGTATCTATGTATCTATCTATCTATCTATCTATCTATCTATCTATCTATCTATCTAATCTATCCATCAACCTATCTATCCTTTATCTACCTTACTGGTTCTGTATTTTCTGGAAAACCTAATTGATGTACTGTCATTTGCAAAACTGGAAAAGGCATCATCTGGATTCATCAACACTTGGTATACATAACTCCTAAATGACTTATTTTTTGACATTATTAGAGCTGATGCCCGGACATAAGGAGGGCAGCAAAGAGAGACAGAGGGAGAATTCCCTCAACTCTCTGAAAAGTGCTAGTTGAACTTTCTTATTAAGCAAGCATGGGAACTGACATCAGGGGTGGGGTGTGTAGGCTGGACTGGGCAAAGTCAGTGGGGGTCAGGGGGTAGGGTATGCAAGTTGGCATTATCTGATTATTATGGTTAGCTTAAATATTGGACGACTTGGTAGTCTGACCAGCAACAACAAAGCTGTCAATCAATTGTTCAGCATTCTTTCCAAAGGTGGGACACTCCACAACCTTGGTTATCTCCTAAGGCCAGTTCCTGGAATTCTTAGCAGTGAGGTAGTCATGTGGGTTTTGTGATCAGTGGGAATACATAGAAGAATGCTCTAGTGGTGATGAGCTGAAGCAAGCCCCATCTTTACTCTGTCTCAATTGGATGAAGTCCTCCCAGATTATCCAAGATCATCTTTATCAAAGTTCAACTTATTGTAGGCATTAAACACATCTGCAAAATACCCTCTTGGCAACATGTAGATCCACGTTCAATTGAATAAATAGGTAATACAGTTTAGCCCAATTGATACATAAAGCTAATCATTCACATAAGAAAGGGAAGACTTGAGCTGGACCTTAAGGATAATTAGGAGACAAAATAAGGACTGGCATGGCAGTGAGCAGGAGCAATGTAGAGTCCCAGGTGGCTTGCAGCTTAAAAGCATTTGGTCATATGCAAGTTCTAGAAAGGCCAATTTGGGGAAAGTGTGGAGAGTGATGGGGGAGTAGATTTAGAAGGCTCCAGAAGAGCCGATAGTCCCCATCCAAACACTGGCAGTGAGAACAGGGAAGAGGGATACAACAGGGAAGATATGGAGATATGGAAGACACCGACTCCATATCCCTCAGTGGCCCTCCATGTCAGTCACTGCTCATCGATCTCTATATTCTTTTTGTCTCTCCATGGTCTTGATGTTCACATCTTTTTCAACATCGTACTCTGTTTAGCCTCACCATTGTGAAGAATCTCTAGTAGGAGAGGCAACAGAGGTCGCAACATTTTGGCCACAGTTGTGTAGAGTGCATTGAATCCAGCACACTGGCACATACAAGCTTAAATCCCACACTCGTGTGCATGTCCCTGCACCAGCACACAGACACACAGAATTTTTGACTGCAAAAGTTAATTTACTCACATTTTTAATCTTACCTGGAAACTTGTGCAGTTGGAGATTCAGAAATAGCTTTTAAGATATTAGCTTTTGAATCTGTAACTAGAAACCTAGCCCATATATCTCTCTGAGCAAAATGGAAATGGAATAATATAGCATAAAGGTGCATAAAGACAGTAGGTTGATAAATATTTCAAATCTCAGTTCTATTCCCACAACAATTCCTAGAGTCTTACCTAGGCAGAGAATGAAATTCCTTTTTGATCACAGTCTGATGAAATTCGTCTTTTTCCAGTGTTTTTGCAACAACTACCACCCATGATAGGTTGCTTCAAGATCTATAACAGTCCTTGAATCTGAAATTGATGAAGTGCCCTCAAGGTCAGCATTGTGTGTGCTGAGTCTTAACTCTGCCTCAGTAGGCACACTGGTCCTTAAATCCCCTTCTGAACACACGCATGCCTGTCTCACGGCCCTTATCTCCCTCATTTTTCTCCCTGAGCACACCAGGATGGCCCCCAAGCTTACTTTCAGCTGCTTTTAAATCTATATATTTCAGAAAAAAACCCAGTATCTTGTATACGCCATTTGAAATTATTTTATTCAGAAAAGTTCACACTGGGCATGTATGCCAAGCTCTGAGCTAAGCTCCAAGGATCCAGAAATATATGAGAAACAAGTGTCTTGCCCTCTAGGAGCTCTAGAGAAAGAGAAATGGAGACAATGAAGAGAGCCTAGCCTTGGCCTTGAATAGGGGAAAAAAAGGCAATATTGGGGTTTGGCCTTGAGTAGACATCCAGAATACAGCATTCCAGGATGAGCATAACTAGGCTGCTGAGGATGGCCTTTCTTGGAGGTAGCTCAGAAGTGGAAGAGGGAGTTGTGGCACTGGTAGGACAGAAATTTCAAAGACCAGGTGGTGGGGCCTGATATAGAGTCATCTGATTGCCCTTTCCAGTTGAGTTCCAGGTGGTAAGGGGAAAAGGAAAAGAGACCAGTTCCCTGGGCTGTTAGCTAACTCTGTGATGGCCAATGGAAGAGCTTCAGGGTAAGGGACACTACTGAAAAATCAGGACCAGCAATATGGGTGAAACAGGGCACTTCTCCTCTTTATCTTCTGAATCAGCGGAGAAGCAGATGGCACCCTTCGCCTTTGAACCCTTTGGATCTTTCCGTGAGAACAGCTCTTCTCTGTAAACAAAGAAAAAGAGGATAATTAGAGGCAGAATGGCACATAGAGAAAGACATCTCAGATGATGGAGAGAAAAACAGAGAGAATGGGTGAGGAGAACAGTGCTCCCTAAACATTCTCTCTTAGTATACACAGAGGAAAGATTATCTGGAGAACACGTTTGGGTACATAAGTGATTGTCCAAGGCCCATCGAGCCACTATGGGGAGAGCATGCATCATTGTCGTCACAAACCTGTAACCCATGCTGACTGAGAAACTGCAGAATGATGCTGCCATTCCAAAGGGACAACAGGAGAGAAGTTGTGATCAAAGGCAAAAATAGAGACAAAGGACAGGAGGCTACCTAGGATAAGAAAGGCCAGAGTGAGCTTGGAGAGGGCAGAGGCTGTAGGAAGGGAGGAGGCTCAGTAGTGGGCAGCTATCACTGAAGAGGCTCCTCTGGTTTATACTTCTTAAAGGAGAATAGGCACCGTCTCAGGAAAAGGGAGCAATGAGTAAGTATGCACGAGTAGCACTTAGGAGTGAGGAAGCGGGCAGCCAAGGCACTGGAGAGGCTGAACTCTGGATCTCCTAACAAATGAATGGGGTCCTCCGTCTCATCCTTGGCAGCACCCATCCAGGTTCAGGAAATGGAGAAGGGAGGAAGTCAAGAAACTGGAGTGTTAGCTTCTGAGGCACAGACTCAGCCCTGCCACCTACTTACCTTCCTTTGCAGGCCACATCAGGCCTTTGAGGCCTCCTGGGCCACCCTTGAAAGGCTTCCAGCTGCAGGGACATGTCATGGCTTCTGGGAAATGTCGCGATGAGGTTCTGCAGGAGAGAACACAGGTATGTCAGGACGTCCCGTCAGCATCAGGAGCCCACATTGAATGACAGTGTTGTGACCCAGCCTCACAGACTTGGATTTTGGGAAATATTCATCTCTGGCTTGAGTGGGAGGCATCTCAGGGCTGCGATCTCTTCAAGCCCATTTGAGAAATCTGGGGTGTTTTCAGCTCCTATCTCCAACCCTTCCAGCCTGCCCAAGCACACAGGGGCTGCTCCTCTTGTCTTTACCACCTGCCTCTAATGCCCGGCCCCAGTCACTGGTCTGAAGGGGCTCTGACAATTCACGTTAAGAGACTTAGGAATGCCACAATTCCATAACTGTCTTCCCACAAAGAAATTGTAGCTTAATAGGAGCCAGACCTACATCTGGAGTTGGAAGCTACAAGGATGGGACATCAGATATCGAGGACAAAGCAGCCTCTGAAAAGAGGGGGCAATTTCTTGGTAGAGGCAGGAATTTTCCTAGGCCTCTGACATCCCAGCCAGGGCTGCTCCTCGTGCCCTTACTTCCCTGAGGCCCAGGCTGCCACAAAAGACAGTGATCCCAGAAAGACACACAAGTGAATCCCTGGGCTTAGCAGGGATGGAGCAGCCTGGTCTGAACAAGATGCATGGGCTGGCCATTTAGAAGCCCCTTCTTCAGGAGAGTCCTGCATTCAAGAACTACATGAGAGAAGTGAAGTGGGTGCTCTAAAGAGCAACTGCTATTACATGCTTGGAACCCTGTGGGCTGCCCCAGAAGCCCCAACGGACGCAACTGCCACTGGGCGGGTGGGGGAGGGGAGGCAGCTTGGGCAGCCAAGGGTCCCAGTCTCTTACAAACTTCCTGCACACCTGGGGAAGGCAGCAGCTCTGGGGTCTGCAGGGGGGGCACCTCATGATTCCTAACTCTCCTAGAAATGAGAAGGAATTCAAAGAGACCCACTTGATAACCTGTCAGGCTGCATAGCAGTGAGGCTTCCTCCTTTAGTAGGTTCTTGAAATTGTATATCTATATACAAATAGATAAATATACATATACAATATACAGAGTGGCTGCAGGTTTGCTATAGCAAGGCAGTGGGTGAAGGTGATGGGTGTGCAGTGGTGGACTCTGGAACCCCCCAAGGGGCTCCCCTGCTGGACGCAGAACTGTAGCCTTTGAGTGGCTGACCAAGACAAAAAGGAAGAGGGACGAGACAGAAGGCAGGGCTGCAAGGATACAAGGCCTTATCTACTAAGTCCTACTCTCATGTAGGCCATTACCCCTGACCTATCTGAGCTTCAGTTTCTCTGAAAGGAAAATGGGTCATCAAGAGACAAATACACAGGAGGAAAGGAAAAATCATGAGGGCAAAAGGTCCAGGGTGAATGGAGGGAAGGAAAAAATTACAGAGATCAAGTAGAACCACAGACAGGAAAGAGCCTTTGGCAAGATAGCGGCAGGGAGGTAAAAGAGAGGGGAAGTAATGGGAAACCAAGCCAACCCACTCCTTGGGTGGCAAGGAGAAGGAAGCTAAGGGTGGAATGGTGGAGATCTGGGGAAGGTAGAATCAGGAACCAGGGACATAGTGCAGAAGAAACAGCCTACTGGACCAGCCAGTGTTGGAGGGTGGACCTGGGACATGCAAGGCGTTTTCTTCTCATTCCAGTCAGAGGCAGGAGACAGGAAGTGAAAGGGGCCAGCTAAGGCAGGACAGGAGGAGGGCAGAAAGCTCAAAGTGTCCTTCTCCTGTTCCCTCATCCCCTCTCCCTCCAACCCTCCCAAAAGCCTTGCCCCAGAAACAAGGGAATAGAACCCAGGAAGGTTGAGTAGAGAGATGGGGTTCAGGCATCCTTTCCCTTTCCAGAGAGAAATGATAGCTTAACAGTGATCAGCTGAATGGCCGGGAAACACCCCCATAATGGTGGAGGGCTGAGCACCTAGTACCTTAGCCTAGGGGAAAGGGACAGGCTTGAGGTCTTCCCGGACTCTTCAGACTCTAGACGAGGTCTCCTGTCCAGGGAAGCTCAGGTGTGAGGGAGACTCAGAAATGGCTCCCGGGTGGAGGAGATTGGGCTACCTCCTCTGGGGAGGCTGCTTGAAGCCTAGTGGGTACAGCACAGAATAGCCAGAAGAGGGGGGTGCCAAGGCATGCCCCCCTCACAAAAGCCCCCATGAGGCTGCTCTCAAAACCCTAGCAGGAGCACCTCCACTTTTCCTTCCTCCAATCCCAAGGGGTAGGGGAACTCCCTTTGGACCCAGAGAAGCCCTCACATAGTCCTCCTGCTGGCCAACTCTGCTATCTCAGGTCCCAGTGCCCTGGGAGATGAAGGCCATTGCTGCAGAGGAAAACCAAAATCAGACATCTGGGGAAGAAGTGTGATCCCAAGGAAGGAAATAAATGGCTCCCAAAATTGCTCAGTGCTCCCATACTAAGCAGGAGGAGATGGATGTAGGATTTCTCTTCAGGCAGGGCTCTGGAGCATCTAACTGAGGTGTTGCTGTTGGATCATGATCACACATGTAGAGAGCCAGCAGAAAACGATTTTGTGGGGAAGGTCCACTAAAACCTTTCTAGGTAAATCAAAGTTCAACAGACCCAACTGCCAGGCATCCTGGTAGGGGTGGTGTCCTGGACAGGACACCACACCACTCACTTCCCTTTGCATTTCCCTATTGCCACTCTCCTTTGATATTTGTTTAGGAATTCACCCATCTGTAAGCTCATTGCTTTATCAAATATTTGTTGAGCTTTGCTGGGCAGAGGAGATATAAAAATGAATGAGACAAAGTTCCTGCATTCAAGTACCTTCCTGGGTGGTGAGAAAGGGCAGACTGACATGTGAGAATGAAGAGAGAAATACAGGATGCAGGCGGATGGCTCAGGTAGACACATCCCTTAGTCCCTGCTCTCATGGGTAAATACAGCTACTGGGAGGAAGTTAACATCAAAAAATCCTCCAGCGGAGTCAATATTTGTTGCCTCTCACCAGGCAGATAGGAAGTTAGAAACCAGAAAGTTCTTTGCCCATTAGGGAATTTAGAGTCTAAAACCAAAACATACTCACATGTATTAATTGGGGTCCTTGCCTTGAGCAGCATCGATGTCAGGGAAAAGAAAGCTACTTGGCGAGTTAGGATACAGCGGGAGGGGTCTCAAAGACAGCCATTGAAAATGCCCCCAAATGCTGGAGACCTCAGGTTTGAAGGGGTTCTGATGGCCATATGGACTTATAATGGACATGGTTCAGAGGTTTCCTCCGACCAGCACAGGACTCGGGGAGGGGGAGCAGGGAAGCCCCCAGTATCCAGATTTTGGGGATGTCAGTGCTACAGGGACTGGACTCATAATTGCAAGCTGCCTCTTCAGTGTTCCCAGTTGAAGGGCAGAGGTCTAGGGTGGGTCCCAAGAAGATGGGGACAGCCCAGATGATCATCAATGCAGTCTTGGCTGGCAGGGGAAGGGGGTTCCTGGAAGGGGTCACGAAGAGGTGGAGTTGACACTGGAGTATCACCAAGGTGGTGCTTCCTCGCCACCAGAAAGCCTGGCCTGGGGAGGAGAAAGGAGGAAGATGACCCAGCTGGAATGACAGCCTGCCTACTCCCTGCTGCCCCTGTATTGGGCTATCACTGCTGGGGAGTACATCTAAACAGAGGGCTATTTGATAAGTCTTAAATATCCACAGGACTCCCAACTCAGGAGAGACAAATGGGCAGAAACAGAAAAGTAAATGCTGAGATTATATGTGAAGAAAGAGAAAGCACAGCAAGAGCAGAACAAAGAGTCAGGATGAAAAACCTCATGGTGTCAAAAAAGAAGGAAGGAGATGAGAGGAAGAAGAGTGTCCCTTAGGAAACCAAAGTCAGAGTGAGGTCAGGACAAGGCTAACAGCACAGGAAGAGGTGACTGGCTGGACCTCGCCCAAAGAGGATTGAGCCTGAAAGCTTCAGGGATGTGGTCTGTGCTTCGTCCCTCTGCCCCTAACTCTGGGGACATGCCTCTCTTGGGGATAGAATGCAGATGAAGAGAAACAGAAGTGGCCAAGTCAAGAAGCCATGGGCTGAGGGTGCCCCAGCTGCCCACCTCCCTTGGGGCAAAGCTCATCCCTAGTTTACAAGGAGTGCATGACAACTGGCCCTTGTCTTGGGCCAGACCCAAACCCATACGGGCAACAAGGCATGTGTTTTTGAGCCTCTCTCCCACCTTCCAGCCCTATCCAGGTGTCTCTGGGAAGCTTCCCCCTAACGTCAAAGGATTCCCTCCAGCAGCTGCCCTGCCTGACCAGGCACAGCTGACTCTGAAGAGAAGATGCTCGCAGCCCCATACCTTTTTCATTTTTTCTTTCAGAAAGATCTGCATCTTAACTAAAGTCTGTTTCCCACTGAGAGGAACGTGGCTCCATAGCTGATGTCAAGGAGAGAAAGGACTGTTTGGGGCTGAAGGGTGGGGACATGGGTCTTGGATCCCACTCGCCCTTCCCTGGGACTCAGGCAGCCCTGGGAAGCTCAGTTTTGTGGAGGACACAAGGGACCCTAGCTCAGCCCTGGGCAGGCAGGCTGGGAAAGGAGTGGCCCTTTGTCTGGGGAGGGACTGGGCTGCTCTGTGCCCAGAAACTACATGGATAAGCACTTGCGTGATATGCACCCGAAGCCAGTCCCCAGGAAGCCCTGCCATTGAGAGTCAGTGCCACCACACAGCCCTCTCTGCACCCCTAGACCCCACGGATAGGGAGAAGGGTTGGTCCTGGACCCAAAGGACCCCTCAAGTGGAGTAAGGCTCCCCAACTGCTCTTGCCCAGAGAGCTCTGCCTATGAAAGGGTCCACCAAAGAGACCAGAGCTGAGAGATGGTACAAGCTCCCCTGTGGCAGTTGTGGTTGTAAAAAGGGGGGTCTCAGGATGAGATCTGGGTGCCTGAAAAATGGTCAAATCACAGTTCAGTTCAAGAAGCAAGCAGCAGTAGCCTGCTCCACGAGGTTAGGCTGAGGGCTGCTCTTCAGCTTGGCTTCCAAGGTGGTTTGCTCTGGATCAGCTGCTTTGAGTATTTGACCCGTGAGTGACCTGACACTTTCAGGTCGTCTTGGACCCCAAGCCAAAGTCTCACAGAAGTTGCCACTCATGACTTGTCTGAGTACATGGCACCAAAACAAACAAAGCCAGCCTGCTTTCTTTTCCTTTCTCATTCCACCACTCTCCACAGTCATGTCTCCATTCACTGATGTATTGTTCACTGAACAGCTATTAACTTGGCCTTGATACGAGACATAAAATAGAGAGTGGCACATAGTCCCTAACTTTAAGTAGTTCACTGCATCTTGGGGAAAGGTACGGTCCTCATGGGGAGGGGGTATTGGTGATGCTTGCTGGGGCCTTCCTTAGACTTCAGATATCAAGCCCTCATAGCCTATCTCTTCTATTGTACCTCACAGGGAACTAAAATAACTTTAGATTGTAAAGGTAGCTAAAACGTTACTAGAAAACAGCTTCAATTAGAAAATATTTTAGGGGTGGCAAGGAGTGAGCAGGCCTCTGCCCATCAAGGTCTCATGGTCTTACAGGAGACACTACTTTGGGTGGACATGGTTCAGAGGTCTCCTCAGACGAGCACAGGACTAGGGGAGAAGGAGCAGGGAAGCCCCTGTGATCCAGATTTTGGGGATGTCAAATCCCATTGTCTCCCTTTATGCCATACTGGCATTTTAAGGACCAGGAGAAATCTTCAGGGCTACATGTCCAATGTGGAGAGTGCCCTGAAATTCTGGAAACTCCATCTCTTAAGGGTTCTGATGGTGTCATATGGGCTTATGACAGGAAGAAGCATCAGATGCTTTCTGCGACCAGCACAGGACTAGGGGAGGTGGAGCAGGGAAGCCCCCAGGATCCAGGTTTTGGGGAGGTCAGTGCTGTACGGGCTAGACTTGTGTCTGGAAGCTGCCTCCTTTTGTGTTCTCAGTTGAAGGGCAGAGGGTGGTGGGCTGATCTTAAGAAGATGGGGCAGCCCAGATGATGGCCAATGGGAGTCTCGGGGGCTCCTGAAGGGGGCCAAGAGGAGCAGGGGTGAGGCTACAGCATCATTCAAGGGTATCATTCACATGTCGCTTCCTTGTCATTAGAAAGCCAGGTTTGGGGAATGATTAAATGGTAAATTTTGTAATGCGTGTGTTTCATTGCAATTTTTTAGACATGGCATGGGGAGGAGAGAAGGTGTCCTCCCTTCAGTTTTGAGGATGGATAGGAGTGACATGGGGTCAGAACCCCTCTCTGCTGTCACTCTTTGTGGAGCCCCAACACATTCTTTACAAAGAAAGAATGCCAAAGGAGGGCATTTTTATCTGACTCAAATGTCTAGAGACCTCGAGACCCTGGAGAGACAGAGACAGAGGTTCTGGGGTTATATTTGTGGACTGAGACGGGGGAGATAAAGCCCCCTGAGAAAGACAGAACCAAAACAGTAGTGGGGAAGATATGATCAGAGACAAAATTAGAGACAGTAAAAGTGGAAACAAGGCACCCAGAGGGGCAGACAGCCATAGCCACAGGGGGAGAAGAGAGAAGTACAGAGACCAAAATATGAAATTGTTGGGCACAGTGAGCCTTTGCCTGGCTGGCTTCCAGGGAAGAGTCAAATTCCTCTGAATTTCATGGTTTAAAAAGACAGAAATTTGAGTCATTAGAGATTTTCAGTGGAGGAAGGACAAGGGATAGACAGGTCTCTCCTGGGATAGAACCACCAGTATTCTCTGTGATTCAGAGATATAAGTTACTTGCCTTATCTAGAGTGGCTCATCTCCTTGGCTACCAATTATCTTGCTACCTTCTGGCCAGGTGTAGGGCCCAAATTAACTAAGAAGACTGAAGAGAAGAGAGAAAGAAGCGAGAGAGCGGAGACCTGGCTGGGCGTGACACTGCTACTATCCTCTGAGTCAAGCAATTCCCAAAGCCGCCAGGTTAGCTGATCCTTGGCTCCATCTGTAGGGATTCTTTGTGGAGGAAATATGCAGATGGAGAGTGGTGGCGGCACACAGGGTACCTGAGACAAGTGCTCAGCCTTTAGAGACCCAATTCCTGCTGCTGTCCTCATTAGCTGCCCCTTGGCAGCCAGGGACCCACAACTCTGCCCTGCAGGCTCTGGACAGCTTTGGTCATAGCTCACCTCTAGCCTGGATGGGCCTGGTGGACAGTTCTGTGCTTGTTTGGGAAGTCCCCCCGCTTCTGCCCTTTAGTCCTTCCTCCTCCTATCTGGTCTCTCCTTTCCAAAGAGCTTTAAACTTTCTCAAAAGCAGAAAGGCGAAGGCATGTGGATGAGTTTCTTCCCCAAAGAAAGTTTAAGCTTAGTAGTGGACATTTCTTAACAAAATGAAAAAGAACCAGGGTCAGGGGCTGACTACTTTTCAGACAGTGGGTGGTTATTCATGGTCAGGTGATTTCCTGACTTCTGCGAAAGCCCAGCCCAGAATGTTTATCACTTTATTCCCTTCCAAAGCCCAGGCAGCCTCAAGAAAACTTCTAAGCAGGTCCCAGGCAGAACTCTCTTAGAAGGAGAACAAACTAAGCCTGCAAATGGGAATTCAGAGAAGCAGAAGACTTGTCAAGAATGTCCAAATCACAATAATTAAATAACCAAGATACCCTAACCTATAGTCTAGGGCCCGGGACTAGTCTGGTTCTGACAGGCTTTTCCTTCATCAGTGCCCTTTGACTCCAGCTAACTTCAAGAAACTTACTCCTCTAGGATAGCCCACACATCCCATTGATGAATTTGCTAAGTTAGAGAAGGATCTGCATCCTTGCCCTGTGAGAACCTTCTGCCTTCAGTAAGCTCCCAATGTGAAGGGGGCATACAGACAATCAAGTGTGCAATCCTGTGGCCCCATGTTAAATGCAATATAATGTCCCCATGCCCTGATGCTTAGGAGAGAACCCTAGAGTCATCAAGGCAGCCATAGTAAAAGACTGCAAGGCCTGGCAATCTCTTTAATGGAAATGCCTTTGGAGATATTTGGCCTGTCCTCAGAGTAGCACATGGCAATGAAACAGGCTCTCACTCCCCAGGGGGGCAGAGGTTTCCAAGATTGTGGTCTTGGGTGACTGAAATACAGTGCTTGGATCAGGAACTCTTTTCTATTTCCAGGTGGAGACTAGAAAACCAAGAGAAGAGAAGTGATGGGTCAGAAATTTGTGCCTCGTGGACCATCCCTTTCCTGTCTGTGGAGCCTTCCAAGAAGGAAGGAAGGCAGCAATGAGAACAATCTGGCTAATGAGGTTGAACTCAAGCAATAGATCAGGTAAAAGAGGTTGCTTTTGCTTTGCTCTGCCTGGAATGTCCATAGGCCTTTCTTCATGGTACCTATTTTGTCATGCTGTAGACAATTAAAATTTTTAACATAGACCAACACAGACGCATCCTGCTTCCTGCTCTTGCAGGATATCGAGGATGTCCTGCAGCAAGGCAAAGTAAGCAAGAGCAGAGAGCAGCAGAGTCCTGAAGAAAACAGACATGGAGTGCAGGGGAGGCGAGGGGAAGGGAAAGGACAGGAGGGGAAGGGAGGGGAAAGAGGGAAGAGAAGGGGGAGGTGGGGTCTGGGGCATCAGAGCTGGGTCAAGGACATGGGGATCCAGGAACCTTTGTCCAGGAATGCATACCTTGGTCCAGTCTTGCTCTGGAAAGAGAACTGTGATGGAAATGAAAGACCACGATGGTCAGAGGCACTTTGAAACAAATCACTGTCTGACTTGCCTGTTCCCCCTTCTGATCCTCAGCGTAAGTTTCTGAGGGAGAGGAACTCTGTGTAGAATGAGCCTCGATAAGGCTGCCTAAGAGAAGAAGAAAGGAAAAGAGGGCATTTTGCCAAAGGGAGGAGCTGGGGCTTGCTTCCAGTTAGCCCTCTGACAGCTCGCACTTTGGAATGTGTGTGTAGGTTGGAGGCAAGGGCGTGGGGCAGATAGAGAGGGCTATGGTTAGGGGAGTGGCTAGTGGTTAAAGGAATTCAAGTCCTTGTGAGGCCAGCTACTAGGCTTCCATCCTCTGGGCTGTTCCCTTGAGGTCTTCATCCTTACCTGGTTCTAAGCCAGGCCATATCCCAGATTCAGCATTGAAGAGAGAATTATTAGATTGACCCAAGCCCACAAACTCTCCCTTCAAAATAGGCACTCCCAAAACTAAAGGGGCCCTACTGTCCCCAGGAAGAGCAATAACAATTAGGGTCAAACTTTGAGTTGTTTTTCACTCCTGGAAGGGATGTATATCCATATAGGAAGTAGGGTGAGCTGCCTGCCCCAAGGTAGGAGGAAGAATGACTTTCCAACAAAAGCTTGAGCATAACCTCATTTTTATGCTATAGGAAATTATCAAACGACCTATTAGAAGAGCTTCTTTTAGAAAGACAAGGCAAAATTAGGCTGTTAAGAATGCTTTGCCTAGCACTTGGGAGGCCAAGGTGGGCTGATTGCTTGAGCTCAGGAGTTCAGTGCCAGACTGGGCAGCATGGTGAAACCCTGTCTCTATTAAAATATGAAAAATAAAATAGATAGAT
The DNA here is from genome assembly GCF_007565055.1 of Rhinopithecus roxellana. NCBI lineage: Eukaryota > Metazoa > Chordata > Mammalia > Primates > Cercopithecidae > Rhinopithecus > Rhinopithecus roxellana. The sequence goes on from NC_044553.1 coordinate 22,510,077, forward strand.
AGATAGATAGATAGATAGATAGATAGATAGATAGATAGATAGATAGATAGATGCGTGGCAGCATGTGCCTGTAGTCCCAGCTACTCAGGAGGCTGAGGCAGGAGAATTGCCTGAACCTGGGAGGTGGAGGTTGCAGTGAGCTGAGATTGCGCCACTGCACTCCAAACTGGGTGACAGAGCGAGACTCCATCTCCGAAAACGATAAGAGCGCCTTGCTCTGGTGGCCTGAACCAGTCATCGTCCTTTTATTTCATTATTCACTTTACTTGGGATTACGCCCCATCTTCCTGGTTCTTGGCTTTGATCACCCCCAATTCATTCCCAGTCAACTTCTTTGGACTGATACTTGTCTCAGGAGACTTCACTCATACTGAGCTCTGAGTTTCCTGGGAAACCCACATCTCTTTACTAATGGGACTTCGTGTTGCAAATGAGAATGCCTATTTTGAAGCGAGTGTTTATGAACTCTATTCTTTTTCACAAGCATTTTTTTTTAATCCATAAATTTAATATGTACCTTTTATTTTTTTCATTAAGGGCTCACGGGACTTGTCTTGATCTGTAGTTTTGGCTACACCTGCTTGGGAAAGCCCGGTCTGGGAATTCCTGCCACCACTAACTCACTGACTTCCACTTGCCTGGGATCTATTAGAATTCTTCCATTGCAGATGTTCTGACACACTGAAGCTGCCTTACCTGACAAGCTAATACCCAATTCCTTCTAGAACTCATGGATTTATATTCCTCTTCTCTCCCCACTCTTGTCCAGACCTTTACATCCTGGATTCTTTACCATTTCTGCCCCTGGGACTCTTGGATATCATTGTCACTCATACCCATAAAGCACCTTAGGAACTGGACATTACTATTTTAATATTATTCAAAACACATCCATGGAATCTCAAGTGTGAGGCATATACTCTAATAAGTCTTGGGGATTCAAAAATGAATGAGAAACCGTGTCTTTTCCTCTAAAAGCAATCTTGTAAAATCGCGTCCAGTAGCTTCCAAGACATTAGAGGTGAAGTTGAGTTTGTAAGCTAACATAGGGAGTCAATGTCTTGGATGGCAAATGGAAAAAATCCTTAAAGCCTCTAGTCTGTGAGTGGCTGGGGTTGGGCTTGAGAAGTTCCTGGGAAGGAACTTTCTGACAGAGTAGATACTCCCTGGACTGAGTCAGCCTTTCTGGATGTGTTTCTAATAATGGGGTCCACAGTTGGAGAGGGAAACCTCATTGTCAGAGTTCCCAGCTAGAAGCAGACAGAAAGCCCGTGGGGTGAGTGTGAGAAGGTTTGGTTTCATGTCTGCAAACCAAATGGTGGCTACTGGAAAAGTGAAAAAAGAGTGATCAATGAAAAGGCAAGACCAGAAGGGATACAAAGAGTGAAACACCACCTCCAGGGCACAAGGTCCCCCAGCCTGGAAGCTGCTTGCTGATGTCCAACTCCACTCCTGCTTTCTAACCCCACCGTAGCCATCCCAGGGTCCTGTTCCTCCTATGAAAGAAAAAGTCAAATGGATGAGCCACAATGGCCCCACTAGGGAAAGAGAATCTGCTAGGTAGGGAGAGAGATATAGAAAGATACAAAGAGATACATAAAAAGAACAAGACATAGAAATAAAATAACAAAGAGTGACAGCAGCAGAAAAATAACAAAAGAACTGGTTGCTTCCCCTAGGAGAAAATCCAGAGTGCAGAGCAGTGATGAGGAGACTGGGGGCAAGCAACAGATAGAGAATGCCAGCAGAAGGCAGAAACAGAGGTGTCCATGTCACAGACCTGGAGGGATTCAGAGAGGGCAAAGGGCAGAAGCGGGACTCTAGCTACAATATTCTGTCCCGGTGAGCCCACCATCTGTCCCTAGCATGCTCATGCTTCTCCCCACACATTCACAGCTCCTGCAGAAAGACAAAACCATAGAGGAAAGCACTCAGAAAGGAGCAGGATGAGGGAATGCAAAGAAAAGGTAAATGAGGGAAGCATTGAAAGATACAGGGAAGAGAGAAGGGGTTCTGGCCTTTGGTGTGGAGGCCAGAAAGATACGCAAAAGGCTGGAAATGTGCCCCACAGTCATCACAAACCCCACTCCCAGGCGGGCTCCTGGTACACATGGAAGCAAAGGAGTAAAAAATGTGGTTGGATGAAGTTAGATTGCTTGCGGCCACTGAAATATCCCCAGAAAATTTCTCTCTTCAGCTTTCGAAATAAGTTATTCTAACTCAGAGTTGATGCTTCTGCAGATGGGTTTGGATGCTACCTAAGGTCTAGGTCCCCATCATTGCCCCTTGCCCCACTTAGGGCAGGAGAAGGTGTCTAGTATCCACTAGACACCATCCAGTGAAGTGCTCTTAAACTCGGGAACTTGTCTCACCTTACTACAGTGAGGGAGAGGTGCTTGCTTCATTTGCAATCGCTGGCCTTTGGCCTGGTGAGAGGTCCTAATCCTGTGCTCTGGAGTGGAGAGGCAAGCCTCTGTGCTCATCCCAACAGAACCTCTTCCAGTGGCAGCAGGAGGGACGGGAGACAGGTGAAGTTAGAAGATGCTTTGCTGTATTCACCAAGTCTTCAAAACAAGAGCACTGAAGTGCTGAGGACTGTTTTTCCTTGACTTTTTAGCCTTGATACAATGGCCACAAAGAAGAGCTCTTCACAGTAGAAGCTTGTTATGTTTGCTTTGCCGTCATCCACCATAAGGCCTGGAGTACAACCTTCTTCCCATTTCAGTAAACATCTACTGAGTAAATCACACGAGGATATCTGCTTTCTCAGGAATTTTACTAAACTACTGTTTGATGGTAAACTCAACTTCAGAGGACTTCAACTGTAGCCTGAACCAGGTTTCTTCATGACAAGATATGGGTGAGAGAGGGGGGAACCACAAAAAAATCTGCACTGCTAGAAAAATGGTCCCATCATAATTCAGGTCAAGGCTCTCGAACCAAGTGTAAAAGCTAGGCCCAGATTTTCCTTCAGCTGGGACCTGGAATTGGTCTTGATCAGTTTATTGCAGGAGACACGTTCCTTTGTAGGGCCTAGAGCAGTGCAGGCACAGAGTTGCAGAAAACCCACAGCAGTCTCAGACTTTTCAGAGAAACTGCTCCAACTTTAAGGTTCACGTCCTAAAAAAACCCACCAGTCCCGGTGCTCATATACTTGTCTCTCTCCTTTGTCTTCAGGTTTTCTTATCCTTACTTCATGCTGTACTTGACTCTCCGCTGACTTACTTAATAGATACATGAAAACACTTGAGAACTCTTTATCTAAACTCCTTGATGAAAATCACTTTACTTGGCAAATATTTATTGAGCTTTATCTTATATTGAACTCCTGGTAGTGTTGAGAACTCAAATTCAATTGAGAATTTGTTTTCCCCCACTGAGAATGTCACTGTTGAGTAAGGAGGAGTGGACTGCGGGAAAGGAGGCTGGAGTCAGTCAGGGAGCAGAGTGTCCCTTAAGGAGTCATCCTATGGGAATTTGCAAATCACAGTGGGGTTCAAGAAGGTGACAGTGGGTAACTTCTTTCTATTCCCAGGTGGAGAAGAAAGAGCCAGATGGTCAGGATGATGAGCAGGGAACTCCCCTTTAGATGTCATTCTTCTCATGGCAAGTGATGACAGTGGGAGAAGCAGAGGCTGGGGCATCTGAGAAAGTGGGAAAATGAGATTTCCACATGTTTTTCAAAGGCAGGGTGATCTTGGTTGAACCAGTCGCCTCTAGGGTGGCAAAATGGTGCCCTGTCCCTTTCCTTCTATTCTCACATTGCCCTGTTGATAAAAATGGCCAAACTCCATAAAATAGTTGAAGAGATTTATTCTGAGCCAAATAGGAGTGACCATGGCCCATGACACAGCCCTCAGGAGGTCCTAAGAACATGTGTCCAAGGTGGTCAGGGTACAGCTGCGTTTTATGTATTTTTAGGGAGGCATGACACATCAATCAAATACATTTAAGAAATATATTGGTTTGGTTCAGAAAGTTGGGACAACTCAAAGCAGGGGCTTCTAGGCTATAAGTAAATTTAAATATTTTCTGATTGACAATTGGTTGAGTTTATCTGAAGACCTGGGATCAATGGAAAGGAATGTTCAGGTTAAGGTCAAGGATTGTGCAGACCAAGTTTTACTGTGCAGAGGAATCGTGCAGATAGCAGACTTCAGAGACAGAGAGCAGATTGTAAAATGTTTTTTTATCAGACCTAAAAGGGTGCCTGGCTCTTAGTTGATTATCTCCTGGATCTAGAAAGAAAGGAAGGAAAACAAAGGGGAAAGGGGATTCTCTACAGAATGTGGATTTTTTCCCACAAGAGACTTTGCAGGGCAATTTCAAGGTATAGCAAGAAAATATATTTTGGGGTAAAATACTTTGATTTTCTTCCTTGTTATGCCAGAGTCAAACGGGAAAGTAAGTCACGATACACAGGGTCAAATAAAACCCATCTGATGAGATTTATGGCTTATAGGGCATGACTCCCCAGACTCCTTAGGATAGGAATTTGGGCAAGATAAAAAATCAGAGCTTTGTCCTCAGTCCCTTTGGCCATTCAGGCTCCAATCATCCCTTTCTGTCTAAAAATGATATTAAATGAACAAAATAAGAGGCAAACAGACAAACGAGGAAGAAGGAAATAGGAAGACAGAGAAGTCAATTTTTTTCAGATGTCTAGAAAGACAATGTAAAGATATGATGGCCAAAGAAAGATAGTAACATAGAAGAAGAAAACTAAAGATGGAGCAGGAAAAAAAAGTAAAGCAGGGAAATGTGATTTGATGGCAGAGGCCAAAAAACGGAGGCTCCCGGACAGATGGAGGAAGAAGCACAGACGCGAAGGTGGTGGTGCCGTGCTGTCAGCCATGCCAGGCCACTCTCTTCCCTTGAAGGGCAGTGCCTGGGGCAGCTTTATTCCTTGGTTCCTAGAAAGGGACATGAAATGTAATTTGACAGAGAAGGTACATCCAGAGAACATATAGGGGCCAGATGAGGTAGCTATGAAAACAGCATGAAGGATCTGAAGGTCCAAAGTATGCCCACCACTTCCTCACTTCACCTAAACCCCAACCTATTTCTGTACCTTCACCCCAGCTGTAGATGAATCACGGGCCTGACCCAACTGAGCTGAAGGTAATAAAGAGAAGAAAGTAAGGTGATATGCTGGAGGCTCAGACTGTGGCATGCTGTGTCCGAGTCTCCATTTCCCTTCCTTATACCAGTCTAATTTGATTTCATTAACACTGTCCCTTATTCGGGGGCAGTATTCTGGGAGCTGATAACCAGAAACTCATCCTTTCCTCTTAGGGGTGGGTGCTGGGAGGGATCGGGGTGGGGGAAATAACAGAGAGCATCAAGAATATGCCCGTTGGATCAGGGTTCATGCCCTTGTTAACACACTCAAGACTATTAAATTTAACAGTCCCTCCCTTACCAAGATAAAGCTCAAGCTTCTTATATACATGTCATGCATAACAAGATATTTAAAAAGGTTTCTTGTTTTGTTTTCTTTGTGATTTAACAAGCCAAGAAAGAAAAGTAGATGGGAAATTTCTCCTATCTTTTAAAGTAAGGAGCTCGACTTACAAAGAAGGTAGCCATTAATATCAATTTTGTGAACCTTAGTTCAGCACTGGTATGAACGGACTAAAAATGTTGGAATTCTGGAAAAGAAAGAAGACTTTTCTGGAGAAATGTCTTGAAGTGGCGAGGTAATTTTGGTATTCCTTGCTGAGAAAGAGGAGTGTGTCCCCCATGAACTCACACTGAAGAATGGCCACAAAGAATGCTGGTGGATCTGTCCCTTGAATTTTTCCAGGCACAGTGCCTTGATATCTGACCCCAGGGGAAAAAGTGGAGACTCACACTGAGGCTGTCAGGCAGAGAAAGATTTGGTTTCCATGGGGGCTGGCTGTGCCACTATAGAAAGGGAGTCGAGCCAGTATGGTTTGCTGTATGGCGCTGACCAGACCTGCCACTCAAGGGGAAGCCCTGACCAGGAGCCATTTTTAAATCCCATCCAGGAGAGTTTCTAGGAAGGAAGTGGTGGGGGTAAGGAGGAGTGTTTGAAAAAGAAGAGGCAATTGCCGACTTTGGGACAGATTTGTCCACGGCTGGGAAGGTGCAATTAGATGTGCTCAGGGCCCCAATCTGAGGTATATACTTAACAGCACCCTGGTAAGGGTCAGCCCTGAGCATGTACCACGGCCACATCAGGGGCTAACTAATCCACTTCTCCATTCTTCAATGCTGGGATCCACAGTAAGGCCAGCAGGGATGAGGAGAAAGAAACAAATCTCAAAACTGCAAACCACACCCTCATCTCCCGCTGTGAGTACCCACCATAGCCACTATGAAGAGAGGAAAACGCTCTAAATGAAGTTCACAGTGTTGACTCTTGGGCAGGACTTGGTATTTCAGTTACTGAAATGGATCTCTCTTACGACTAAAACTGACTCCAGGACTTGTTATTACCTGAAAGTTTCCGGAAAAAGTCTGGAACTGGCCCAAGATTTCACCCAAAGGAGGGAAGGCAAGAAATTGCATCACAGGGAAGATTTTACATCCTCAGTTCTTCTTGGAGGTGGAGGGGAGGGGGCATTTGGGTCTTGTAAGTGGTTAGTGGAAATTTCCTTTATCACTTGCCCTGCCCTTTAGTCTCACAGCAGCATATGTTAAGGAAACACTTGGAGTTTTCTGAAAGGCTACTTTTCTCTCTGTGTTGACCTAGCCACATATTTATGGCTCTGCTAAAATAGACATCTCGCCACCATTCTTCTCACTCCTTTGGAAGAGATCCTCTGGAATGTACCCTAGTCTTGACTTTCTTCTGAAAGTCTTCTGGAATTTCCCCTGAACCGGGAGAGGCTCACTCCAAAGACTCCCCTGGCACCCCTGATTATCTCTATGGCTGGGAATTCATCATTTCCTTGTCTTTGGTTTCTCCCAAAACACTGTAAATTCCTTGAGAGCAGGGACTCTACCTATTCACTCATCTATTCCCAGGGGTTAGAAAACTTGGCACATTGTAGATGCTTGTTAATGTTTGTTGAATCAATGCATGAACACACATATACACACGCATAAACATGCACACACATACTTTCCTATGACATGCTGAATATATGCATAACTACTTCTGTTTACTTTCTGGGCAATGGCAAGGATTTCAATATATGAGACTTGAAAGACACGCATTTCGAGGGATAGCTAAAAGAAGAAAGAACGAGACGTAGACCAATGAAACTGGAGAAAAGGCATGCAGAGAAGAAAGGTTTTTTTCTGAAGCCTTAGTAAAGGTAAAGCAGAAGGGAACTAGAAATCATGAACTTAGGCACAGGGGTTTGAGGGAAGATTGCTGAGTCTTAGGTCTGAGGACAGCTGGCAGGCTCTGCGTGAAGTTGTTTTGAACAAGGCTGTTTACCAAGGTGTAAATAAGAAAACAAAGAAACTGGTTTAACATATTTTCCTAATTCAACTCCAGAATGCAAATAAAGACTGTATATTGAAGGGTACACTGAGGGGAGATAAAGTGAATTATCTGCAAAAAAAGAGGGGGGCGGTGAAAGAAAGAGACACAGCAGAAGAAAGCTGGGGTAGTAGTCCACAAACTTGGGAAGAATTAATACAGTACCTCAGGGTCATGGCCCATCACTAATGGTGCCGCAGGAGAGTGGTCAGGCCTCAGGGGGAGATAGCTTCAGGGTGGCTGGACCCCAAGAGATGGCTTTAGGGAAGCTACACCCTGGGGGTCTAGGATCCTGACTTCCAGTGCCCATCACCAGTAAACTGTGTCTGTTACAAACATTAGAACAGCAGTGTTCACTGTGATCAGAGACCAGAGTTTGTATAGTCTCTGAGACATTTGCGCAACGGGAACAGAAAAAAGAGGGCACCCCCAAATAAGTGATAATAAATTTTGCTTATGCTAAAAGGGATGGGAACTCAGAGACAGATTTTATTTTTTAAAAAGGAAAGAAAAAAGAAGTAAATAATGTTGCATCACTTGAATCTGTAAGTGGAGTAAGAATTTTAACTGCTAAACCTGCTATACTTGCAATGTCTTTGGTGAGTAGTTGTACTCAGAGTTTTTCTAAAAAGCCTTTTCAGCTCTGCTGAAGAGATTAAATACAAATTAAAGTTCTGTTGGACTCAGGGATCTCCGAAATCCTCTATGACTATTTACTGAGTCAGGACCGGGGAGAAGGATCCAGTAAGCAGGAAATCACATCAGAGACAAGCTATGAAAATTTGGGCGAGGACCCAACATAGAATTTAAAAATGTCTTTCGTAGATGCGTTAAAAAAATTAATTCCATTGTAAACATCTCATTGAAGCAATAACGTAGTAAGTTCAAGAAAAGTTTCTAGTAAGCAAAACATGGCTTATGGGCAACATTTGGAGGAAACAATGATGATTATGGTCATTATTAAACACCCAAACAGCAAGACAATGGCTAAACTTAGCATAAATCAAAGTCCCCGAGGGCAGTAGTAACAACAAAATGCCTCCAATGAGTGTTTCAACAGGCTTTGCAAAATACTGAGTGTCATCGCATGTATGTGAGGCCCTTAATAAATATCCTTTAGTGGTAGGAGAAATGGGCCAGAAATGTTCCGCAGCACTAAGAGGAGTATTCGCCCATTTTGAGATGACTTCTCAAAGCTGCAGACTAGCCAGTTGTGAGCTTGCATTTGAGTGCATGTAATCATACTCTTTTGGTGAAAAATTGTAGCCCTGTTTTGTTTAATTGCAGTCTCTAGGGTTTCGGTTCCTACTATGAACCCAGAGAACAGGCCAGAAGCATGTTGTACAAGCCTTCCATTTTCACTGTCCAGTGACCGGTATCCAAATTCCCAGATTTTGACAATAAACTTCACTCAGTCTTGTTCTAATTGTTATCTGTAAACATTTTTACTCAGAATGTTCTTAAATGAACTCAGGGAAAGCTATGCATTAAATAGACACTTAACAGATGGTCAAGAGAGTAGTATACTGAAATTTGGTAAAACTGCACTAATGATATTTATATACTACATTGGCAAAAACAAAACAAAACCAAATTAAAATCCAATATTTGTATATTTCAAATTATCATAACTGTCCATAAAACTATTTGAAATAATAATTTCTTTTTAGTTTTAAGAATGAAAAAAATATTATTTTATATAAAACCTCCAAATCCCAACTCTTCAAAATCCAACAGGATATACATTGAAAAAAGTTGGCCGGGTGCGGTGGCTCAAGCCTGTAATCCCAGCACTTTGGGAGGCCGAGACGGGCGGATCACAAGGTCAGGAGATCAAGACCATCCTGGCTAACACGGTGAAACCCTGTCTCTACTAAAAACTACAAAAAACTAGCCGGGCAAGGTGGCAGGCGCCTGTAGTCCCAGCTACTCGGGAGGCTGAGGCAGGAGAATGACGTGAGCCCGGGAAGCGGAGCTTGCAGTGAGCTGAGATCCGGCCATCGCACTCCAGCCTGGGCGACAGAGCGAGACTCCGTCTCCAAAAAAAAAAAAAAAGAAAGAAAAAGAAAAGAAAAGAGTTATAGTTTCTTTAAATTATTAAGAAATTGAGATATATCTTGCATAATATAATTTTAAAATCTATTGGCTAGTAAGTACTGGCAAAGTGAATATTTAACCAATCTTCTGAAAAAAGAAAAAATAATACCAGCACTTAAGAGTCTAAGATTCTAAGACAATGCATCATTTTGAATTGGCCAAATGCATCATAATTTTTCTAGAAGTTCAAATTTTATTTTCCATTCTCTCAGAAAAATGCAGACAATAAAACTGGGTACGGTGGCACACACTTGAAGTCCCAGCTCCTTGGGAGGCTGAGGCAGGAGGATTGCTTGAGTGTGTGAGTTCAAGGCTGCAATGAGGTGTGATGGTGCTACTGTACTCCAGCCTGAGCAACAGAGCAAGACAGGAATCTCAAAAAAAAAAAAAAAAAAAAGTAGACTTTATGGGATAACACAAAGAAAATCATCATCCCATCTTCAATTAATGTTGAACACTGTCTTAAATAGTGCAGGATGAATGAATTTTATGGGAATCAGTGTTTCCTAGTTTGAAATAGTCTACTGATTATTTTCTGTCCTAAATGAACATGTTAGAGGGGGCCTCGAGAGTTGCTCAAACCCTTGCTCCATATATTGCAAGAAAACTCCTCGAGTGTAGATTCTGTGTCTGATGAGTATCTCTCTCCAGCACACAGCCAAGGGCTTGGGCCATAGGAAATATCCAGAACTGAGGACTTCTCCTGCCAAGCCGAGGGAATCTGAATGTGAGCCCAAGGCTGGCAGCTTTCATGACTTCAACTATCGCACATATATTGTGAGAGAGAAAATGAGGCTTTGTGTCTCTTATGCCTCTGATTTTTAGAAACAGGTCTGGGCAGTGTCAAATAGTACAGCAGCTTTTGCTCATCTTAACCACAGATGTTTGCCTTGGCCTCAATTAACACTACACTGAATCACGCAACTGAGAGTTTGCAGTCACTGGGCTAGATCCCCAGAGATGGCACTCAGGCTGTCCTCAGGCAGTTCGAAAGCCTGGAGATACCCTGATCAACAGCTTCGCTGGGACTCCAAATTTGAGAAGGGGAATCACGCATTTTGGCATCACGAGTGTGAAGAATCTCTAGTAGGGGAGGCAACAGAGCTAGCAACATTGTGGCCACGGTTGTGTAGAGTGCATTGAATTCAGCACACTGGCACTTACATGCTTAAACCGCACACTTGTGTGCGTGTCCCTGCACCAGGGGCAAAACTCATCCCTAGTTTGAGTAATGCCTGACAACTGGCCCTTGCCCTGGGCCACTCCCAAGCCGACACAGGCAACAGGGTATGTGTTTTTGAGCCTCTCTCCCACCTTTCAGCCCTATCCAGGTGTCTTTGGGAAGATTTCTTGGAGCTTGTCCCTGTGGAACTCGTCTAGGATCTCCATGGGCCAGCGCGGCTGGCGAGCCCAGGTGGGCTGGGAGCACAGCAGGCATCTGGGCGGGGCTCCCAAGGGTCTTGGTGCGCTAACCGCTGCCCACCCCGAGGCAGGAGCCGGGGGTCACCAAAGGCAAAAGTGGTGGGGTCCGTCATGTGGGGCTTGTCGTGAGGGGCTGCAGGGATGCACCCTCTGTCCCCTATTTTTTTTTTTTTAATTGGCTAGTTGTTTGCATATTCAATAATCTTTGCAGGCATTCCCATCGACAGCAGTATGTCAATCGTACAGGTAGATCAATTAGGACCTAGGTCAACAATAGATGTCTATATAAATGTTTGAAATAGCAAAAGTTGTTGCTTGTTTGCGTTCATGTTGTGGTAGAAAGTCCATTGGGTAGAATATTTTTTTTTTTTTCAGAAAACTTCCATATATTAAATTGGATGGAGTGCTAAACGTTTCTTAAAATAATAGAATACAATAATATGTATCTGACTATATAACCATAGCTTGGGGGAATCTTTTCCATGCATGATGCGACTGAAGAAATCCTAAAGAAAAATCTTGGTTAATTTTATCCCACAAAACTGCTAAAAGTTACAAAAGCTTAATTTATGGTAAGAAAAATACCAAAAATATTAAATTTATGTTTTCTGTTCTATTGAAGTAATTAGAACAAGTGCAATTTTAAAATATTTTAACCAAATTTATGAGTATAAACTCTTGAATTAAGAATGGATTGTAAAATAAATTTACATTCATGATACAGTTTTAGAGTGAGAATATAAAATGAGATATTGAAGGCATGTTTTCTAATAATGAACCTCAATGAGGCTTAAGAGAGTGAAATAATATCCTTTGGATAAATGTTTAATCGAAACTAACATTTACTGCTCTAGTGCATTCAAGATAGCCTGTTACTAGGTTTTTGAATGTATGATTGTGTTTCAGAACCAGTTTAAAATAACTAGATGAGTGACTTTAGAGAGAATGACAATAAGGTCTTATAGAAATAGATATTTCTTTTGAGATTTTATTTTAGAAAATTTGAAAAAGTAATTTCTATTCTGCCACAGTTGTGTGATCCTCTTTGCATATAAGATGGTATTTCCTCACTTATAAACCCCAGACTCTTATACAGTGAAGGTAACACACGTTTAGAATGAACACTGGATGTGCTTAAAATACTCCCTTCAGATGCTGGTTGCTTTCCAGAGGTCAGTTCTCTGATTTCACTGGTTGGAGTGTGTGCTTTCTTTTTTGATGGACAAAAAACCCATATACTTTGAAAATCGTCTGTGTTAAATGTTCTTTTCAAATAAGAGACTTATCCCAGAAACAAGAGGGTCCTGGCCACAGCCATTCATTATATAAAAAGGAAAAGAAAGTAGACATTTTAGGTACCTTTATCCTTGCTTCCTAATTGGCCGCCTAGGTTTGCCAGGTACAGCAGAGAGATAATCAGACTTTCTTTTTACAGGATATTAAAGATGAGAAAGGCATTGGAGATGATCAAATCCAATCCCTTTATTATCTAAAGAAACTAAGGCTCAGAGTAATTGAACTGACAGAAACTGACGGAAAGTTTTAGTTCTGTTGCTTACTTGCTGTGAGGCCATTTTGAAAACAGACATCATATCCTATTTTAATTACCCTAGACTTCAGAAATAACCATTCCAAGATAAACCTATCTGTATCTGGGGGGACAAAAAATCCCATTCAAAATAATGCAATGCTGGCATTAAGCTAGTCAAAGATAAAGACCGTTATTACTAACAAATATTTATTGCATGCCTTCTGTCTGCTGCTGAATTAGGCAACATGGGCTAGAAAAATATTTTGAAGCCAGACAGATGGTTATTTCTGTAACCTGCTAGCTCTAAAATGTAATCTAGGGTGTTACTTAACCTCTCTGGACCTCCATTTCCTCATCTGTAAAATATGAATGAAGAATACTTTGTAGAATTATTGTAAGCGTAGAAAGAGACAATATATGGAAAACAACCTACCATGAAGGACACTCAGTGGATACTAGTTCTCTTCTGTGGCTAAGGGTTAACAAACAAAAATGTGCCTCTTCCTCTCCAGGCACATTTGGCACTGTCTTTGGGTTAACTTTCTCTGTTCTGCCGGGATATCTGATAAGAGTTGGGATGTCAGCTGTTAGTAGGTAACATTGTTTACGGTGAAAGTGACCCCTAACTGGGGAATTGTATCCAACTAAAAGGAGGTACAAAGGAACGAGGTGTATGCCATACTGGTGACTCTTATAATGGGAGATACATGACCTTTTCAGGGACCCTGGAGGCTAAACTAGGAACTGTTCCAGAAAATATTGGTTCCTAGTTGGAATATGGAGCTCCTGTACTTGTCTGGGCTAGTTTCCTTTCCTCACACCTAAGGAGAGCTCCGAAAGCATAGCCCTTAACCAGAGATTTGACTTCTGTAACGATCCTTCTTAGTAAAAAGAAAAGGCTGATGCTGCTCTGTTGGCGTGCTGCGTGTTTCGTGGCTTGTATCCTTTCAAGAGCCATGCCTAGCCCATAGCAGTCATGCAAGTCTGTTTTCTTGAGCCCCAAAAGACCCCAGATTGGGCATTGCATTTTCCTAAAGTCACTAAAGGGGATGCAAAGAGGAATAAGACTTGGAATGTAGCTAATGGTTTATAATCTAGTGGTGAAGTGGTGGCGTGCACATGATTTAGCTGTGTGACAATCCAGAGAGTGGTATCTGAGAAATAAAACAAACCAAAAGAGATCATAGGAACAGGAAAAGGAAAGAAATGGTTTTTGGCTTAAGGAAAGAGATAATTTGTCTTTCAAGGATAGCATTCAACACAGGTCGGAATGGCACAGTTACTAGGCAGAGCGTTTCAAGTAAAGGTTGCACTGGGCAGAGTCAAGGCCAACGGATGGAAGCTGAGGGAGATTGAGTTTGGGGAGGAGGCATGATAGATGGGTGGCAGAGCATGGAGGACCAAGGTGACCATTTTATTATGTAAATAAGAAACCGTTAGTCTCTGAACTGTGGCATACAATTACCCAGGGAGAAAGAGGATACCAATAAATCATGAAAGGAGAAAAGTAGTGGAAATTTCCTTTTTTTTTTTTCCCCCTGATAATGGAGTTTTGCTCTTATGCCCAGGCTGGAGTGAAGTGGCGCAGTCTGGTCTCACTGCAACCTCCGCCTCCTGGGTTCAAGCAATTCTCCCGCCTCAGCCTCCGGAGTAGCTAGGATTACAGGCATTCACCACCACGCCTGGCTAATTTTTGTATTTTTAGTAGAGACCGGATTTTGCCATGTTGACCAGGCTGGTCTCAAACTCTTGACCTCAGGCAATCCACCTGCCTCGGCCTCCCAAAGTGCTAGGATTATAGGCATGAACTATCACGCCCAGCTGGAAGCTTCTTAATAAGATAGGAGAAAGACCTCCTGCTGGTGTAAGAGGGTCAAATATGGCTTGAAGAAAACAGAATTCTGAGACCAGCAAGAATAGGTATTGAGCTAGCCAACGGGCTGTAAATAAAAGAGATCAAGTGGAAGTGGGATGTTATAAAGTTGCAGTGAAACCCATGGTCTCAGTCACAACGCTTTCTTAAAGCAGTTGCTTTTAAAAGCATTTTAACCTGTAAATACACTGTATATCACCACTCATTCATTTATAATATGTTTCCCAGATGAGTAACAAAAATTGTTATATATAACAAATATTTCCCCAAAGAGCTTTTAGCCTCACTACATGTAATGTAGCCTACATTATATTGGCATTTTGTGAATGCATCTTCCAACCCAGTATATTAATTTTAAAACCTGGGTGTTAAATGTAATCTGAAAATCAGTGTTCTGCAGTACTGGTTACCAGTTGCAAGTGGAGAAAGCAGAAGCAGAAGTCACATTTATTCAGAACCAAGGAGTGACATGGTAGTCACTGGAAAGTCAAAGAAGGAAGCAACTCTGGGGTGTCAGCAAGAACACAACTGAAGCATCTGATGGTGGGCAGGGAGGCAAATAAAGTAAGAAGTAGACCTAAGAATTAAGCGACACTAAAACATGAATAAGAAATTTATATTTGGAGTTATGGAAATCTTGATTCAAATCCCAGCTCTCTCCAGCTCTGAGCTGGACAAGATTAAGTTGTTGTGAAGATGCAATGAGATCGTTTTAAAGAGCTTAGAGTAGTTCCTGGCAAATAGGAAATTGTTTATTCATTTAATGCTAGCCACTTGACAGTGGTGATAAGAGTAGGCTCAGCTGACAGAAGACAATAGGAAAAGTAACACATAAAGATGTCACCAGAAGACAAAGCTCTGGACTGAAGATTTGGAAGTTGGAAAAACTCTTGGAAGCTTAGCAAAATTGTATATAACCAGACCCATATGAAATGGAGTGCTGTTGCAAGTTACTGTGCTGAAGAAGTTGAGGCTCTAAGACCAAAATGTTGGCAAATGGCTTGGATTTGGAATAATGAAGAAGGGAGGCCAGGAGCCAATCCTAAAGTAATGACAGGAAGTTGGCAGGTGTCCCAGAGAGAGGTCACTTCTGGTAAGGAGTATAGGGAGAGAATGGAGGGAGAGGAGTTCTGTAAACTAAAATCCAGTGATTTGGGAATAAAATGAGCCTCCCAGTTTCCTTGAATAAAGTACTTGAATCTGAACCAACATTTTCTTGCTCCCAATGCATATATCAGGATAAAATATTTTGACACATCATAAAATGCAGATAATTCATACATACAATACTTCACAGAAAAATATAACACATCATGCTGTTCAGATAGTCATATGCCTAGTGCAAGGCATTCAAAAATATTTGTTGAATAAATGAAAACTCCCAGCTCTGCCACTTACTTAACCACAAAAAAATTGTGTCATCAGTAAAATGGATATGGTGATGCCCACCTATACATGAAGTACCTGGAACATATTAAGCACTCAATAAATAGTAGCTGTTATTGTTGTTTTAAGTATGTGTCAAACAGTGTTGTAAATGCTTTATAATAATTTAAAAATTATACCACAGAAAACATTTTCTATTTCATGCGGGAAATATGTATGTTTTGTATTTTAAAGAGAAAAATGTGTTTAAATAACCAATGTCTGATACACATCACCTTGACTGTGTATTAGATTAATTCATCTATAATTGTTAGTCATTTCCAAGACCAATGTAGTTGCCTGCCACTTCCTAGCACACCTGGCCTGCACAAATATGTGGGTCTGATATAATGTCAAAAATGCAGGAAGCTATATGAGATTTCAACCTTCTATTTTTCCAAGTGTAAAAGAACTTATGAATCAAGAGTCAAATGAACAATATAATGCTCTTTCTGATAATCTGTCAACAAATCTGCAACCATGTCAGGCATGTTATATCATTACAAATTGCTCAATGCTATTATGAAAAGTATTTGCAACAAGTGAGACTTCTGGAGTTCTCTGCAGTTCAGGGATACACTCAGTGACTTGTCCTAACGTCCCATTAGGACAGAAGTGCCCTTCCTGAGAGTGTGGCAGCATAATGACACTCTAGTACCTGGACCTATTACACTGCTCTCTCTGAAGCAGTGGATTATTTCATCAGCAGGAGAGAGAAGGGTGAATTGTATAAAGTGGAGCCTGAAAGTGTGTGTTTTATTCTTTAAAATAAAAAATTAAGAACATAAAAATCTGTTTTCCTTTGTCTCTTCTTTTCAGAATGGGGCAATGGTATCACCAGGGTTTGGAAACTCAGAACTAGATCAAATCTCAACTCTTAATCTTTTCATGGCTGATGTTGAGAATGTTTGACTTTAGGGACTTGCATTTTATCATCTGTCAAATAGGGAGAGTGCTGCATTTTTGGCTAAAATTAAAGTAATATGAACACATTTGAAAATATTGGGGATGATCAACTATTAATTTCCCCTCTTCTCTTTCATTCTACTGTGTTTTTTTGTTTGTTTTTTTGTTTTTCGTTTTTTTGTTTTCAGAAAAGCAGAAGTTGAAATAATGTTACTAGCCAAGTCCATAGCAGGATAAACTGATGATGCAAATTTTGTGGGCTCAGAAAACTTGTAACAATTTGGCAAAGATGGTAAATTTCATTTTTTTTGCAGCAAATCTTACTGAAGATGAATAAGAAAAATAGAGGATCATGCATAATCTAATCTCATAAAACTCAGATGTTGACATTTTCAAATTGTTATCATGAAACTCAGGAGAACCATAAACACAAACACCAATGATGACTTCACTTGGGATGTTCAGGTGGAAACAAAACACCGTTGAGAGCACAACAGGTGATCCAAAGACCTCTAGAATGGTCATGACCTAAGATTCCTGCAGATTGAGGCACACTATGTAATATGGTTGTATTTACCATAGAACTGGATGAGTGTTAAGTTGTCAGGTCAGGTTGTGCCTTTGTTACTCAGAAACACTACATTGCCATCCCCATTTCCACGCTTTATGCATTTCTAAATACAAGAGTCAGGTTTACATATGTTAGTCCCAAACAAGGTGAAAACATAATTAGCAGCAAAATAGAAATTTTTAATAAAACCCACAAAACATAAGGGAGTCAATCATTCTTAACACACAAGAAATGGTTTGCTGGAAATCTCTTGTTATTCCTTAAGTACAGGAATGTGGAAGCTAATAATGAAATTTCTTCTTATGATGAAAACTATAAACATTTACTTTTCATATTGGAAATCACTGACTTGATATGCATAACACTTCTTTTTTTTTTTTTTTTTTTTTTTTTGAGACAGAGTCTCGCTCTCTCACCCAGGCTGGAGTGCAGTGGCAAGCTCTGCCTCCCAGGTTCACGCCATTCTCCTGCCTCAGCCTCCTGAGTAGCTGGGACTACAGGCACCCACCACCATGCCTGGCTAATTTTTCATATTTTTTAGTAGAGATGGGGTTTCACCATGTTAGCCAGGATGTTCTTGATTTCCTGACCTCGTGATCCACCCACCTCAGCCTCCCAAAGTGCTGGGATTACAAGCATGAGCCACCACACCCAGCCAACTCTTCTTTATATATAGACAATAGATCTAAAGTTTTTGAAGTCCTGTATAAACAACAAGCTTCCTTTTACCAGGCAGTAACTATAATTTTCTTCCCTTTAGTGCAATATCAATATTTGCAGTTTTCCTATTTTTCTTTTTCAAAAATATATCCTTAAAGACAGGAAAAATTTTAGTAAGTAATTGTGGAGGCATCTCCCACTCAAGACTCTTAAGTTTGAATTATGATTATTTTTAACCTTTGGTCCTCACAATTAGGCTGAGCTTCGTCTATGTCAAGAATTAAAGGATTTTCATTTGTTAGGCCTTTTCAGGTTATGTATCTTTAGGTTAAGAAGGAGGTTCAAGGATACAAAATGCTAAAGCTATGGCACAGATGGCAATTATCCACATGGGGATGCATGCTCCTTCTAAAGAAAACCAAAATTGACAAGTACAAAATCATGTCATCTATTAAGAGTATTCATTGACTATGTTTTCTTGAGATAAATAAAACTGCTTTTTCGCAGGGTGGCAACTCCTCAAAGAGCTAAAAACAGAACTAACATTCGACCCAGCAATCCCATTACTGAGTATATACCCAAAGGAATATAAATTGTTCTACATTAAAGACACATGGCCGGTGTATGTTCATTGTAACTCTATCCACAATAGCAAAGACATGGGATCAACCTAAATGCCCATCAGTGGTAGACTGGATAAAGAAAATGTGATACATGGATACATATACATCATGGAATACTATGCAATCATTAAAAAGAACGAGATCCTTTGAAGGAACATAGATGCAGCTGGAGGCCATTATTCTTAGGAAACTAATGTAGAAATAATAATAAAAAAATACTACATGTTCTCGCAAGTGGAGCTAAATGATGAGAACACATGGACACAAAGAGAGAAAAAACAGACATTGGGGATCTACCTGAAAGTTGCGGGGAGGGAGAGGATAAAAAAAATAAATAAATAAATAAAAAATAAAACTGTTGGCATAGTATCTGAGTGACAAAATAATCTGTAGAGCAAACCTCCATGACACAAGTTTACCTGCACGTGTACCCCTGAACAAATCTGGACATGTACCCCTGAACAAATTGGGACATGAACCCCTGAACCTAAAATTTTGAAAACCTGCACATGGACACATGAATCTAAAATAACAGTTTTAAAACTTATTTTCCTGCACCCTTATTTTGCTAATAGAATGAGTCAAAGACACTGAGTTGTCATATGGAAAAGGGTTGAGTCCAGAGGGGAAGCAGGAATATTAACAAAGATCATAACCCTGGTGTCTGAAGAATCGGTAACAGGCTCCCAAGCACTCTGTATCCCATTCACATTTCCCCTGTGAGCACCCTCTCATGGATTTATTGTATCTCCCTCCACACCTCATTTCTTACATTGTGTTCGTGAAGAAAAAGTATTTTTGTGCTTGTGAAGTTAAATAAATGGTATTTTGATATCTATTTAGTTGCATTTCCTCATTCATGCAGTTGTGTTTTTAAGATTCCCCCATGTTGTTACATGTCAGTTTCATTGTGTCTGTAGTATAGTATTGCATCATAAACATGCCCCATCTTATGGGTAAGATATTTACCATCTTGTTGATGAACACGTAGGTTATTGATCTTATGCCGTAAAGCATACTTGCCATCCTATTGACAAACACCTAGGTTATTTCTAACTCTTTCTCTTAAAAAGAAATAAACGCTGGATGACATCCCCATATGTATTTTCTTATGTTATATATGAGAGTTTCTTAGGAGTATAAAACCAAGGATGAGACAAGTGAATTATAACACATAACTACATTTGGTTTCAATAAATAGTGCCAATTGTTATCTAAAATGGCTGCATCAATTTATATCCCCACAAGCAACATTGTTTAGCTTCACTCCATCAGCTCTCCAGAATACCCACCTTTCACAATTTTAACAAATGGTATCTCTCAGTTGTTTCGATTCCATTTCTCTAGCTACTAGTGAAGTAGGTCCTTCACACACGCATTAGATGTTTGGCTGTACCTTTCTGCAAATTGTCCATTCCGATCCTCAGCCCATTGTTACTTTATGAGTTACAGTATACTTACATATATAATAGATGTTTATCACTTGACAGATGTAGACATAAAAAATACTATTCCTGGTCATTTATTTGTCTGCTACCTTTACCTGTGATGGCCTTCATTGAATAAAACCTTTAATTGTGATTTAGTCACATCCATTAATTTTCCCTTAGTGCTTTACTCTCTGAGTTTTGTTTAAAAGATAGGGTAATAAAATATTTTCCTACATTCCTTTCTATCAATTGTATAATCTTAAATTTCACTTTAAGGCCCAATCCACTTACAGTTGTTATATATGGTATAGTTATCTATAATGAGTTAATTTTTCCCAGAAGTATTTATAAAGCGCTCCATTTCTTCATCATTTTTACTGTTTATTTTTTAACTATATACCAAAGTCCTATGCACATGGGTTTGCTTCTGGACTCAAAACTGTTCCAGGATTCAGTTCTGAATGCAGCATCCTTTCTGCACTTTCTTTTGTGAAAGAAAGCCACTTTCATGGCTTTGTACTAGGCTGTGCTAGACAGTGCAGCTGATTCCACCCCACATAACAGCCCTACAGCCTTGTTCTTCTTTTTCAAAAATTTGAAAATGTTTTCATAGTTTCTTTTACTTCATGTGAATCTTAAGTAAATTTTCAAGGTTTCCTGAAAATTCTTTTTCCATCTGCATTGAATTTACAGGTTAACTCGGACATAGGAGCACCTTTACAACATTGCCGTGTCTTCCTGAGCATGATACTGTAGTTCCATTTATATGATGCTGTGTCCTCTAAAGCAGTTTTAAATTTCTCTATAAAAGTCTTGTTCATTACTTGTATAATTAATTCCTAGGTCATTTGTGACCTTTTTCTGTTTTAAATAGTATTTTATTTACTATTACTTTTTCTCATCTTTTATTTCTAGGATAATGGACAAATGTTGACTATGGTCTGTAGATCTGTAATCAAACTAACTAGCTAGACACTTTTTTTTTGAGACAGAGTCTCCCTCTGTCACCAGGCTGGAGTGCAGTGGTATGATCTTGGCTCACTGCAACCTCCACCTCCCGGGTTTAAGCGATTCTCTTGCCTCAGCCTCCCAAGAAGCTGGGACTACAGGTGCACGCCACCATGCCCAGCTAATTTTTGTACTTTTAGTAGAGATGGGGTTTCACTATGTTGGCCAGGTTGGTCTCGATCTCTTGACCTTGTGATCTGCCCACCTCAGCCTCCCAAAGTGCTGGGATTACAGGCATGAGCCACCGCACCCAGCCGATTCTCTCTCTTATTAGTTCCCATAGTTTATCAATGATTCTTGGAATTATTGGTAAATGTTACAAAAATAATATCCCTTATACAGCTTCTTTTTATTTCTGTTCTTATTTTTATATCTAGTGCCTCTAATACAAAATGAAAAACAGCAGAGAATCTTCATCTTTTTTCAGACTTTTAAGAAAATATTTCTGAAGTTTCTTAAAAGTAATATTTTATATAGGTTTGTGTTAAAAAGACCTTAGTAGCATATACTTTTTCCTGCTTTTAAAAAGTAATCATGGTTCTTTCATGAGGCCATTAATGATGAATTGTATTGTAAGACTGTCTTTTGTTCAAACGTCCTATCCTCAAGTTTCTAGGATAAATTCCATTTGTTCATGGTAGATTCAAATATTGCTTTATTGGGTCTGTAATTTCCTTTTCTTATATTCATCTTACCCAGTCTTAGTTATACAGTCTTCAAAATAATGAGATCAGGAGATATTTTGCCTTTTTAAAATATTTTTTATATTTCTTCCATATTCATTTGTGATGTTTAAATATGAAATATTAAAAATGAATTATAAAATTTGAGCGTCCAAGAGAAATAGATTCAATCAACAATGATTATCTTTGTTAACCACACATAGAACCCCTCTGTTGTTTTATCTATAGAGTAGGGACACTTTTATATATTTTATTACTTAGCAATCCCATGTTGTTTTCCACTATATGCATGTATATCTTTTCTCCTAAGTAGTTTGTAAGAGATTATTTAGGGCAAGAATTATGTCCAACAATCCCTCATGTCTATAACTATTTGGTAAGTGACCTTCTCAAAGTGACATGGCTATGAAGTGGTCTAGCAAAGATTTGAACGCAACTATTTTGACACTAAATTCTGTGCTCTTGCCACTGTTTCATGTTCTTCTCTGCTGATGTGACTGGCCAAACTCACTTCATCACTGGCAAATAGGGTTATAGGATTTGTTGAATAAATTAAACACACACACAAAATAAAAATTTAATAAAATGTAAGTTTCAATCTTCCAATATTGATTTCTTACGCCCTTGCCTCCAAGATAGCTGTTGCAGTGTCTGTTATCAACCTGTTCCTTATTCCTTTGTAGACATTCTGCTTTTCCTTTTTGAATAATTTTATAGTTCTGTCTTTGAAGCCATTAGATTTCACTCAGTATATCTAGATATGGATATATGTTCAATCTGATATCAGTGTCTCTATTAAATCTTGTTCATTATTTCTTAAATAGTTCCTCTTCACCATCATCTCTTTGCTGCTATTTCTAATTATTTTTCACTTATCTCAGGGTGTTTGTTATGCCTGTGAGGGAAAATCAAGAAATGGTGTTGTCGGGATTGCTATACTGGAATGATTCTGCCTCCATGAAGTCCTTCAGTCCTAAAACCATGGGGCCTAGGCTTTACCCTTCCTGGCAATGCCTGGTTCCCTAGAAATAAAAACGGGTACCCTGGGAAACAATTAAGGAAGAGTGAAAACCCAGAGAAATAAGGATAACAACACACCGAGGCACCCTTCCTGCTGCTGTAGCAGTTGAGTAGCAATTGTAAATAAGCATTTTCTCCTGTGTGCAGAGACATGGCTCAAACCAAGGCAGAATTCCCTGTGTGCAAATGAATAATGGTTGTCATTGACCAAAGTACAGGTGGTACTCGGTGTATATTTTAAGAGAAAATGATATGCTCTGGGTATGAAAAGGATTATGTAAAAGAATAAAATTTTAATCCATTTAGGCCTAGGTAGTTTTATTTTCTAAGTAATTTTTAAAACAAAAAAAACCAATTTAAAATTTATTTTGTTTGAAATTTTAAAATAATCTTTCATACCTGCTCATTGCTAGTCGTATCAACTGTATTCCCTTGCTAGTATTTTTGTTGTTGTTGTTGGAAACTCAACTTTTATTCTGAGTTAAGCCTCTAGATAAAGTTTTAAGTCTGCCAAACTAGTATTCCCCCTACCTTTTCTCTCTCCAACTATCAAGACCATTCTAGGAAGTAGGTCACTCAACCAAAAATGATTGAACTGTGTTGGGCCTGAGAAAAAGTCGGGCAAAAGGAGCTTTTCTTTTATTTTTTATTTTTATTTTTTGAGATGGAGGCTCTCTCTGTCACCCAGGCTGGAGTGCAATCTCGGCTCACTGCAAGCTCCGCCTCCCCGGTTCATGCCATTCTCCTGCCTCAGCCTTCCAAATAGCTGGGACTACAGGTGCCTGCCACCATGCCTGGCTAATTTCTTGTATTTTTAGTAGAGACGGGGTTTTGCTGTGTTAGCCAGGATGGTCTCGATCTCCTGACCTCGTGATCCACCCTCCTTGGCCTCCCAAAGTGGCTGCTGATAGTTAGGTTCATCCACCACCGCACTTGGAGCTTGACTGGAGTCACCACGGGGCGTCGTCTGTCTTTGTGTCCCCACAGTACTCACATGTTCCACTTTAGCTGTGCCACTTCATTCTGATGCCGCTGGGACTGGGGCTCCTCTAAGGATTTCTTCCACACGTCTTGGTATTCCAGCACGTGAATGCCTTGTGCTGATCGGATGAAAGATTCGTGGCGATGGATTGCCTCTCTTGGTAGACTGCACTGTGTATGACAGAGATGATGTACTAAATTCCACAGCTCGATTTTGCCAATTTCGAATTGAAAGGATGGTACTGGAACCAGGCCTCAGAAGTAGCTTGTCATCAAGATCTAGGAGCTTGTCCATTAGGGAGCTATTTCTTGCCTGTAGAGGCATCCCATGAACCAAGAGACCATTCACCTTTGGCTGATGACTGCTTGCTTCACAGAGACTCATCGGATTTGAGGTAACGGACAGTACCTTAGACTGTGGCACGCACAGTAACACCAAAGGATGTGGTTCACTCAGCACACAAGAACTCTCTGAATCGGGTCTGGTAACTGCAACATTACTCTCATCATCAGAGGCAAATCCTTCCCAGTGACTTCGTGTCAACTGCTCCATACAGCTCACAACCTTGCTCCATACATTGTCAAACACATAAACAAGGACATCTTCTTTCATGCAGTAAAATGGAGCAATGGGAGGATACCCTCATTTCTGGTTCTCTGTAGCTGCTCCTGATTTCTTCCCATGAAATCCCTCTTCCATATCTGTGTGATCAAATGCTAGGTATTCCTCAATTACTCCTTCCGAGATGATTATAGAGTCTACCTCGTCTCTTTCCATAGAACAAAAGCTGGAGGATTTGGCAATAGAAGATGCTTTATGAGCATACGAAGATGAAAAACGTAACTTCTTTCCCCTTATACCAAATATAGTAGAATCTCTTGAGACAAGGTTGTTTCATATGAAGCTGAAACAGCAGAGGGGGATCTAGGATACATTCTATAACCTTCACTGGGAGTGATTATCTGCCTACCTAGAATCCTGAGGTGAGGAAAGCTAGCTATCCACTGTTGGCACTCTTCTTGTAGACTCTTGGTATCCACACTCAACTTCTGCTCATACAAGAGTTCATCGACGGCTGTGAATATTGCCTAGGCTTTTTCAGTGGCATTTTGATCGAGTTCACCATATCCCCAGGGGAAGTCCGACCTGCCTTCAGTAGATATCCTTGCGCCTGTATAACTTGGAAAAGCAGACGGTGAATTCCCAGCGTCGGCTGATGTAAAAGGTGATTCTCTTGTGATGTCAGACTCGCTTTGGGAACTTGTGTCTTTCTCATGACTGTCACTGGCGGGAGAAATTTCCTCCAGCTTCTTGGGAGAGGGATGATGGTTAAGAGCAAGTTTTGTTATTCCTTTCAGCTCCAAGCTCTGTGACACTGCCTTCCGAGTGTATCTGGAGATCTTCTTCCTCCTCCTATTCCTCCTCCTCCTCCTCAGCCGCAGGCGGCCTGGGCCGGGGTGGGCACCGCAGGGTGAGAACCTCCAGTCCTGGCCCTCCCGCTGGCTCCGGCCTGGCCGCCTCCCACCACCTACCGGCCTCGTCTCGCCCCGTCGCCTAGTCTCCGAACACCACCTCCCCAGGGTCCCCACCTCTCCAGTCCTACGACCTCCCTGCTTTCTTCCCTTGCTAGTATTTCTAATAGCATGCCCTGATTAACTCATTTTATCTTTTGGTATAAATCAATTACAATTAAAATAGAGTTTGATAAATCTCAGTGGAGCATTGTTTCATGTTAAAAACATTTTTTTTCTCAAGAGATCAAGTGTGATTAACTTCAGTGAGAGGCTAAAAGTTCAAATTATTCTCAGTAGAGAGAAATAGTTACTTTCCTTACAGATCCTTTTTTCGATTTCTAAATGCAGAATGTCAAATCTGTAGTAGTTGAATTCCAAAGCAAATTTAAGTTTTTTCTCAGGTAACAAGCATGAACGTGAGGACTGATCCAAAGGGGCCACACAGAGGCTGCCAGCGGATTACAATCCCCGAAGCAGAAGCTCCTGAAAGAGATATGAAAGTTGAATTTTTGCAGCTCCCCTTCGCCTTTTTGGTCCCATTTTCACTTGCCACAGTGCTTTTGAGAGTGATCAGTGTTGCATGGATCGGCCATTGCTTCCTCTTTACTGCCTAATAGTATCCTATTGCTGGTATGTATGTACCATTAATTTTTCATTCACTGGTTGATAGATATCTGGTCTGTTTTCAGATTTGGTAAGTATAAAATCTGCCACACCATTCAAATATGTTTAGCCATATGGACACGTGCCTTCATTCTCCCAGGAGTGGAATTGCTAATCATGTGTTTAACTTTTTTTTTTTTTTTTTTTTTTTTGAGACGGAGTCTCCTTCTGTCCCCAGGCTGGAGTACACTGGCGCTATCTCAGCTCACTGCAACCTCAGCCTCCTTGGTTCAAGAGATTCTCCTGCCTCAGCTTCCGTAATAGCTGGGATTACAGGCACACACCACCACGCCCACTAATTTTTGTATTTTTAGTAGAGACGGGTTTCACCATGTTGGTCAGGCTGGTCTTGAACTCCTGACCTCGTGATCCACCCACCTCGGCCTTCCGAAGTGCTGGTGTCACAGACATGAGCTACCATGCCCAGTGTGTTTAACTTTTTAGGAACTGCCCTTTTCATCAGCAAAGGTGGTGGAAAAGACAGTATCTAAGAAAATTGCATTACAATGATAATATAAATATAAAAATTTATGAGTGTCATTGTTTAGCTCCTTGCCAACACTTAGTATTTATTACCAGAGTTTTTGTTGTTGTTTTAGTTTAATCTTTCCAATAGATGTGTAATGGTAGTTTGGCATGGATTTAATCTGTTTTTTGATAACTAATAATAATCTTGAGCAACTTTTCATGTGCATATGTGCTATCCCTGCTCTTCTTTGGTATAGAGAAAACATCAGTAAAGTTTCTGTTCAAATCTTTTGTCCAATTGTCATTAGGGATTTTGTTTTCCATTTATTGAGTTTTAAGAGCTTTTTAAATATACACAGAATATGTCTTTTAGCAGATATGTATTTGCAAATATATTTTTCCCAGTCTATGATGTGGCTTTCCATTCTCATAGCAGTGTACTTTGAAGAGCAAAAGCTTTGAACATAATAAACTCTAATTTGTCAGTTTTTTTTCCATTATTCATGCATTTGGTGTTGTACTTAAGAATCGTTGCCTAGTGAATTACAAAGATTTTCTTCCATATTTTCTAGCATAGATTTTATAGTTTGAGGTTTTACATTTAGGGATAAATTTATTTTGAGCTGATTTTTGTGTATGGTGTGGAGTATCAGTCAGCATTCATGTATTTACACATGATATCCAATTTCTAGCACCTTTCTTAAAATGACTATCCTTTCTCCATTATATTATATTGGCCCTCTTGTTGAAAAGAGTAGGTGTAGGTTATTTTGAACTCTTTGTTTTCATTGATTTTATTAATCCTTTCATCAATACTTACCTTGTCTTAATTATCGTAGCTTTATAGTAAGTCTTGAAATCAGGCAGTATGTTAGTTCCCTGAATTTATTTTTCTTTTTCAAAAATATTTTGATACTATTGGCCCTTTGTTCTTTTCATTGAAATTTTTAAAGACAATTTGTCAATTTATTTAAGAAGAAGCTTGCTGAAATATTGATTTGGAGGCCTTTGAATCTGTATATAAATCAGTTTGGGGAGAATTGACATCTTAACAAAATTGAGACTTCTGATGGATAAAAATGGTATATCTTTCCATTTTGGTCTCTTTTGATTTTTCTCTTCAGTGGTTTACGCTTTTCAGCCTACAAATTCTGGGTATATTTTATTAGATTTGTTCCTAAGAATTTAGTGTTTTGTAAAATTCTGTTATAATGGTCCTAGTCTTTAAGTTTTGATTTCTACTTGTTTCCTGTTAGTTTGTGGAAATGCAGTGGATTCTTGTATATTGACCTTTTATCTTGAGAATTATCTAAAATTATTGTTTCAGTAGCTTATTTATGCATACCTTAGGGATTTCATGTCAGTCTGTGAGTAAAAACAGTTTTATTTCTTCTCTTTTCAATCCGTTTGCTTTTACTGTTTTCTTCCTTTTTGTCTTAGTGCACTGTTTAGGACCTCTAGTAGTAATGTTGAATTGGAGTGATGAGACGATACATCCGGCTGAGGATACATCCGGCTGTCTTTTCTATCTTAGGGGGAAAGCATTCATTCACCATTAAGTATGATGCTAGCTGTATGAGTTTTTATGGATGTCCTTTATCATGTTGAGGAAGTTTCTGTTGAATATTGGGGTACTGAAAGTTTTTATTATGAAAGGATGCTGCATTTTTCAAGGCTTTTTTGCATCCATTAAAATAATAATGTAGTGTTCTTTTAGTCTATTGATATGGTTCATTTGCATTGATTGATTTTTGAATGCTGAATAAACTATACATTGCTGGCATAAACCCCGCTTGGTCACGACGCATTACACTTTTATGTTACTAGATTTATTATGCTAATAATAGTATATTTGTCTCAATTTTTCAAGTTTTGTAAGGTAAAAGCTCAGATTGTTGATCTAAAAACTTTTCTCCAACATAAGCCTTCAGTTCTAGAAATTCACCTGTAAATATTCTTTGATTGCATACCACAATTGTTTAATGAGTATTTTTGTAGCAATTTTGAATCTACAGAAAAATTGACTGCAAAAGTTTCCATATACTTTCTCACCCCTTCTCCTCATTTTCCCCTATTTTTGAATTATTGTGCTAGTGAGGAACATTTGTTACAATTTATGAGGCAATAATAATATGTTATTATTAACTGAAGTCCATAGTTTACATTATGGCTCACTCTTTGTGCTCTGCCTTCTGTGGATTTTGACAAATGTATAATGACATGTATCCATCATTACAGTATCACATAAAATAGATTCACTGTCCTAGAAATTTTCTGTGCTCCACCTATGTAGCCTTCTTTTCCACCCTCCCCTTGAACTTTTGGCAACCACTGATCATTTTACTGTATCATAGTTTTGCCTTTCCAGAATGTCATGTAGTGGGAATCATACAGCATGTGACCTTTTCAGATTAGCTCATTTACCTTAGCAATATGCAATGCATTTAAGATTTTAAAATTCCTTTATGATAACTTATTGTTTATTATTATTATTATTATTGTTATTTTTAAGACAGAGTATATGTTGTTATGTGGTTCAGACTGGACTCAAACTACTGAGCTCAAGTGATCCTCTCACCTCAGCTTTCTGAGTAGCTGGGATTGTAAGCATTTACCACTATGCCTGGCTTTCATTGCTTTTTAATCACTGAATAATATTCTACTGTGTGGATCATCACTGTTTGTTTATCCAGTCACCTATCAAGAATAACTTGGTGGCTTCCAAGTTCTGACAATAATGAATAAAGCAAATGAAGAAATAAAGCATAATGAATAAACATTTGTGTGCAGGGTTTTGTATGAACATATGTCTTTTTGGTTTGTTTGTTTTTTCAGATGAAGTCTCACTCTGTTGCCCAGGCTGGAGTGCAGTGGTGCAGTCTCGGCTCACTGCAACCTTGCCTCCCAGGTTCAAACCATTCTCCTGCCTCAGCCTCTGGAGTAGCTGGGATTACAGGCACACACTATCACATCCGGCTAAGTTTTGTATTTTTAGTAGAGATGGGTTTTCACCATGTTGGTCAGGCTGGTCTCAAACTCCTGACCTCGTGATCTGTCTGCCTCGGCCCTGCAAAAGTGCTAGGATTACAGGTGCGAGCCACCACGCCAGGCCAAACATATGTTTTTAACTTACCAAGGAGCCTGATTACTGGATCATGTAACAGGAGTGTGTTTAGTTTTGTAACATATTGCCTGGTATGGTTTGGATCTGTGTCCCTACCAGTCCTCATGTTGAAATATAATCCCCAATGTTGGAGGTGGGGCCTGATGGGAGGTGACTCACTGGGACAGATTTTCTCCTTGGTACTGTTGTCATGATAGTGAGTAAATTCAGGCTTGAGCCACCGTGCCCGGCATTTCTTGACTTTTTAGTAATCGTGATTCTGACTGGCCTGAGATGGTATCTCATTGTGGTTTTGATTTGCATTTCTCTAATGATCAGTGATGATGAAGTTTTTTTTTCATGTTGTTTGGTACTGTTGTCATGATAGTGAGTAAATTCTGCCATCTGGTTGTTTATAAGTTTTGGCACCTCCCCGATCTCTCTCTTCCTCCTTCTCCAACAGTGTGAAGTGCTGATTCCCTCTTCACCTTCTGACATGATTGTAGGTGTCCTGAGGCCTCCCGGAAGCCAAGCAGATGACAGCATCTTGCTTCCTATACAACCTGCAGAACTGTGAGCCGATTAAACCTCTTTTCTTTGTAAATTACGCAGTCTCAGTTATTTAAACAATCAGAGAATGAACTAATACACTTCCAAACTATTTTCCAAAGTGACTGTACCATTTTGCATTCCCACTCACAATGAATGAGAGTTCTTGTTGCCCCACATTCTCACCAGCATTTGGTGTTGTCATTATTTGGAGTTTTACCATTCTCTTGGGTGTGTAGCCGCATCTCTCTCACCTTAAAATTTGTAATTCCTTAATGACATATGAAGTTGAGTATCTTATGTTTATTTGCCCTTTATATATCTTCTTTGGTAAGATGTCTGCTCAGATTTTTTTGTCCTTTTAAAATTAGATTGTTTCCTTCATTTTCATCCAAAATGTTACCTATTTTTCCTTGTTACTCCCTTTTCCAGGTATTGGTTATTTCTAAGCATATCATTTAATTATTTGGATATTTTTTCACACAGTTGTCTTTTTTCTTTTTTGAGAAAGTGTCTTGTTCTGTTGCCCAGGCTAGAGTACAGTGCTATGATCATAGCTCACTCTAACCTTGAACTCCTAGGCTCAGGTTATCCTCTTGCCTCAGCCTCCCGTGTAGCTGGGACTACAAGTATGTGCCATCATACCTAGTAAATTTTAAAATATATATATTTTATAGGATGGGATCTCACTATTTTGCACAGGCTGGTCTCAAACTCCCAGCCTCAAGTTATCCTCCTACCTTGGGCGCCCAAAGGACTGGGATTACATGACATCTTCCTATTACTGATTTCTCATTTATAGTCAGGAAAAATACTTAAACAAATTTAAAATAATTAGAATTATGCAAAGTTTGTTTTATGGTCCAGAATATATTTCTCCTGTCATTTCTATAAATTTTCGTGTTATGTATTTTGAAGGTCTTTTTTTAGGTATGCTATGTTTTCTTGATAAGTTAATGCCCTTCTGATTATATAAATTTCTCTTTTCTTTCTGGAAGTATTTTATTTTATTTTACTTTAAGTTCCGGGATACATGTGCAGCTTTGTTACATAAGTATACATGTGCCATGGTGGTTTGCTGCACCTATCAATCCATCATCTAGGGTTCGAGCCCCGCGTGCATTAGGTATTTGTCCTAATGCTCTCCCCCACCTTACCCGTACCCCTCAACAGGCCCTGGTGTGTGATGTTCCCTTGCTTGTGTCCACATGTTCTCATTATTTAACTCTCACTTATGAGTGAGAACATGTGATGTTGGTTTTCTGTTCCTGTGTTGGTATGCTGAGGATGATGACTTCCAGCTTCATCCATGGTCCTGCAAAGAACATGGTCTCTTTTTTTTTTTTTATGGCTCCATGGTATTCCATGGTGTATATGTAACACATTTTCTTTATCCAGTCTATCATTTATGGGCATTGGGGTTAGTTCCATGTCTTTGCTAAGTGTGCATGTGTCTTTATAGTGGAATGATTTCTATTCCTTTGGGTATACACCCGGTAATGGGATTGCTGAGTCAAATGGTATTTCTGGTTTTAGATCCTTGAGGAATTACCACATTGTCTTCTACAATGGTTGAACTAATTTACCCCCGCCAACAGTGTAAAAGCAATTTTTCCACAGCCTCACCACCATCTGTTGTTTCTTGACTTTTTTCTTTTTTTTTTTTTTTTTTTTTGAGACGGAGTCTTGTTCTGTCGCGGGGGCTGGAGTGCAGTGGCCGGATCTCAGCTCACTGCAAGCTCCGCCTCCCGGGTTTATGCCATTCTCCTGCCTCAGCATCCAGAGTAGCTGGGACTACAGGCGCCCGCCACCTCGCCCGGCTAGTTTTTTTTTTTGTATTTTTTAGTAGAGACGGGGTTTCACCGTGTTAGCCAGGATGGTCTCGATCTCCTGACCTCGTGATCCGCCCGTCTCGGCCTCCCAAAGTGCTGGGATTACAGGCTTGAGCCACCGCGCCCAGCGTTTCTTGACTTTTTAATAATCGTGATTCTGACTGGCCTGAGATGGTATCTCATTGTGGTTTTGATTTGCATTTCTCTAATGATCAGTGATGATGAGGTTTTTTTTTTTCATGTTGTTTGTCTACATACATGTCTTCTTTTGAGAACTATCTTTTCATATCCTTTGCCCACTTTTTGATGGGGTTGTTTGTTCTTTTCTTGTAAATTTATTTAAGTTCTTTGTAAATTCTGGATATTAGACTTTGTCAGATGGGTAGATTGCAAAAATTTTCTCCCATTCTGAAGGTGGCCTGTTCACTCTGATGCTAGTTTCTTTTGCTGTGCAGAAGCTCTTTAGTTTAATTAGATGCTGTTTGTCAATTTTGGCTTTGTTGCAATAGGTTTTGGTGTTTTTGTCATGAAGTCTTTGCCCATGACTATGTCCCGAATGGTTGGTATTGCCTAGGTTTTTTTCTAGGGATTTTATGGTGTTAGGTCTTACATTTAAGTCTTTAATCCATCTTGAGTTAATTTTTGTTTTGTATAAGGTGTAAGGAAGGGTCCAGTTTTAGTTTTTTGCATATGGCTAGCCAATTTTCCCAGCCAGCACCATTTATTAAATAAGGAATCCTCTCCCCATTGCTTGTTTTTGTCAGGTTTGTCAAAGATCAGATGATTATAGATGTGTAGTGTTACTTCTGAGGTCTCTGTTCCGTTCCTTTGGTCTATATGTCTGTTTTGATACCAGTACCACGCTGTTTTGGTTACTGTAGCCTTGTAGAATAGTTTGAAATCAGGTAACATGATGCCTCCAGCTTTGTTCTTTTTGCTTAGGATTGCCTTGGCTATACAGTGTGGCCATTTTCATGATATTGATTCTTCCTATCCATGAAGATGGAATGTTTTTCCATTTGTTTGTGTCTTCTCTTATTTTCCTGAGCAGTAGTTTGTAGTTCTCCTTGAAGAGGTTCTTCACTTCCCCTGTTAGCTGTATTCCTAGGTATTTTATTCTCTTTGTAGCAATAGTGAATGGGAGTTCATTAATGATTTGGCTCTCTGCTTGTGTACTGTTGATGTATAGGACCGCTTGCGACTTTTGCACATTGATTTTGTATCCTGAGACTTTGCTGAAGTTGCTTATCAAGCTTAAAGAGTTTTGGGGCTGAGACGATGGGGTTTTTCTAAATATAGAATTATGTCATCTGCAAACAGAGACAATTTGAATTCCTCTCTCCCTGTTTAAATACCCTTTATTTCTTTCTCTTGCCTGATTTCCCTGGCCAGAACTTCCAATACTATGGTGAATAGGAGTGGTGTATACTTTACCTGATATTAGCATACTTACTCCAGCTTTCTCTTCATGAGTATTTGCTTTATTTTCCCAGCTTTTTATTTTTAAACTATGTCTATTTATTTATTTATTTATTTATTTATTTATTTATTTTTAAATCAAATCATCTTATTTTAATCAAACAAAAATTTTCTAGGAGATTATTTAATTTCAATTAGCATCAGTTATATAATTCATACAATACACTACAAGACTTTTCTAAGGATTATCATATATATTTTTATTTAATTTTCACAACAACTGAGGTATGCAGGACTTTCAGAAATTTATTTATATTTTTATTTTTTTAATTTTTCCATAAGTTATTGGGGTACAGGTGGTATTTGGTTACATGAGTAAGTTCTTTAGTGGTGATTTGTGGGCTTTTGGTGTGCCCATCACCTAAGCAGTATACACTGCACCATATTTGTAGTCTTCTATCCCTCACCCCCATCTCACTCTTCCCCACAAGTCCCCAAAGTCCACTGCATCATTTTTATATCTTTGCATTCTCATAGCTTAGCTCCCACATATCAGTGAGAACATAAGATGTTTGGTTTTCCATTCCTGAGTTACTTCACTTAGAGTAATAGTCTCCAATCTCATTCCGCTCCCTGCAAATGCTGTTAATTCATTCCTTTTTATGGCTGCATAGTATTCCATCATATATATATGTATATACCACAGTTTCTTTATCCACTCGTTGATTGATAGGCATTTGGGTTGGTTCCACGATTTTGCAATTGTGAAATGTACTGTTATAAACATGCATGTGCAAATATCTTTTTTGAATAATGACTTTCCCTCTGGGTAGAAACCCAGGAGTGGGATTGCTGGATCAAATGGTAGTTCTACTTTTAGTTCTTTAAGAAATGTCCACACTCTTCTCCATAGCAGCTGTACTAGTTTACATTCCCACCAGCAGTGTAGAACTGTTCCCTGTTCACTGCATCCACACCAGCATCTACTGTTTTTGGATTTTTTGATTATGGCCATTCTTGCAGGAGTGAGGTGGTATCACATTGTGGTTTTGATTTGCATTTCCCTGATCATTAGTAATGTTGAGCATTTTTTCACATTTGTTGGCCACTTGTATATCTTCTTTTGAGAATTGTCTATTCATGTCCGTAGCTCACTTTTCAATGGGATTGTTTTTCTCTTACTGATTTGTTTGAGTTCGTTGTAGATTCTGGATATTAGTCCTTGATCAGATGTGTAGATTGTGAAGATATTCTCCCACTCTGTGTGTTGTCTGTTTACTCTGCTGACTGTTCCTTTTGCTGTGCAAAAGCTCGTTAGTTTAATTTGGTCTCAGCTACTTATCTTTTTTTTTTTATTGTATTTGCTTTTGGTTTCTTGGTCATGAAATCTTTGCCTAAGCTTCTGTCTAGAAGGGTTTTTCCAACGTTATCTTTTAGAATTTTTATAGTTTCAGGTCTTAGGTTTAAGTCCTTAATCTATCTTGAGTTGATTTTTGTATAAGGTGAGTGATGCAGATCCAGTTTCATTCTCCTACATGTGTCTAGCCAACTACCCCAGCACCATTTGTTGAAAAGGGTGTCCTTTCTCCACTTTATGTTTTTGTTTGCTTTGTCAAAGATCAGCTGGCTATAAGTATTTGGGTTTATTTCTGGTTTCTCTATTCTGTTCCGTTGATCTATGTGCCTATTTTTGCACTAGTACCATGCATTTTGGTGACTATGGCCTTATAGTTTAGTTTGAAATCAGGTAATACGATGTCTCCAGGTTTGTTTTTTGCTTAGCCTTGCTTTGGCTATATGAGCTGTTTTTTTTTTTTTTTTTGGTTCCATATGAATTTTAGAATTGTTTTTTCTAACTCTGTGAAGAATGATGGTGGTATTTTGATGGGGCTTACATTGGATTTGTGTATTGCTTTTGGCAGTATGTTCATTTTCACAATATTGATTCTACCCAATCATGAGCATGGGATGTGTTTCCATTTGTTCGTGTCATCTATGATTTCTTTCAGCAGTGTTTTGTGGATTTTCTTGTAGAGGTCTTTCAACTCCTTGGTTACATATATTCCTAAGTATTTTGTTTTATTATATTTTTTGCAGCTATTTTAAAAAGGGTTGAGTTCTCGATTCAGTTCTCCACTTGGTCACTGATGGTATATAGAAGAGTCACTGATTTGTGTACATTAATCTTGTATCCAGAAACGTCACTGAATTATTTTATCAGTTCTAAGAGCTTTCTGGAGGAGTCCTTAGTGTTTTCAAGGTAAATGATCATATCTTCAGCAAACAGTGACAGTTTGACTTCCTCTTTACCAATTTGGATGCCCTTTATTTCTTTCTCTGGTCTGATTTCCTTGGCTAGGACTTCTAGTATTATGTTGAAGAGAGTGGCGAGAGTGAGCATCCTTGTCTTGTTTTAGTTTTCAGAGGGAATACTTTCAAATTTTCCTCATTCAATATTATGTTGGCTGTGGGTTTGTCATAGATGGCTTTTATTAAATTAAGGTATATTCCCTGTATGCCAATTTTGCTAGGAGGTTTTGGGGGTTTTTTGTTTTTTTGTTTTGTTTTGTTTTGTTTTTTGAGTCAGAGTTTCTCCCTGACACCCAGGCTGGAGTGCAGTGGCCAATCTCGGCTCACCCCACAACCTGCACCTCCTTGGTTCAAGCAATTCTCCCACCTCAGCCTCCTGAGTAGCTGGGATTACAGGTGTACAGCACCATACTGAGCTAATTTTTGTATTTTTAGTAGAGACCAGGTTTCACCATGTTGGGCAGACTGGTCTTGAACTCCTGACCTCAAGTGATCCACCTACCTTGGCCTCCCAAAGCGCTGGGATTACAGGCATGAGCTACTGCACCTGGCCCAGGAGTTTTAATCATAAAGGGATGCTGGATTTTGTAGAATGCTTTTTCTGCATCTATTGAGATGATCATGTGGTTTTTGTTTTTAATTCTGTTTATGTGGTGTATCACATTTATTGACTTGTGTATGTTAAACCATGTCTGCATCCCTGGTATGAAACCCACTTAATCATGGTGGATTATCTTTTTGACATGTTGTTGGATTTCGTTAGCAAGAATTTTAGCATCCATGTTCATCAAGGACATCTGTCTGTTTTACTTATGTCCTTTCCTGGTTTTGGTATTAGCTTGAGGCTGGCTTCGTAGACTGAACTGGGGAGGGTTCCTTCTTTCTCTGTCTTGTGGAATAGTGTCAAAAGGATTGGTGTCAATTCATTTTTGAATGTCTGGTAGAATTCTGCTGTGAATCCGTCTGGTCCTGGACATTTTTTTTATTAGTAATTTTTAAATTACCATTTCAGTCTCGCTGCTTGTTATTTGTCTGTTCAGAGTATCTTAATTCTTTCTGATTTAAGCTAGGAGGGTTGTCTTTTTTCCCAGGAATTTATCCATCTCTTCTAGGTTTTCTAATTTATGTGCATAAAGGTGTTTATAGCAGTCTTTAATGATCATTTGTATTTCAGTGGTGTCAGTTGTAATATCTCCTGTTTTGTTTCTTAGTGAGGTTATTTGGATTTTCTCTCTTCTTGGTTAATCTTGCCAATGGTCTATTAATTTTATTTATCTTTTCAAAGAAAGAGCTTTTTGATTCATTTTTCTTTTATATTGTTGTTTCTTTGTTTCAATTTCATTTAGTTCTGCTCTGACCTTAGTTATTTCCTTTCTTCTGCTCGGTTTGTGTTTAGTTTGTACTGATTTCTCTAATTCCTTGAGTTGTGACCTTAGAGTGTCAGTTTGTGCTCTTTCAGTCTTTTTGATGTAGGTGTTTAGGGCCATGAACTTTCCTCTTAGCACTGCCTTTGCTGTATCCCAGAGGTTTTGATAGGTTGTGCCATTACTGTCGTTCAGTTCGAAGAATTTTTTAATTTCCATCTTGATTTTGTTTTTGACCCAATGCTCATTCAGCTGCAGGTTATTTAAGTTCCATGTATTTGCAGGGCTTTGAAGGTCCGTTTTGGAGTTGATTTCCAGTTTTATTCCACTGTAGTCTGAGAGAGTGCTTGATATAATTTCATTTACTTAAATTTATTGATTCTTGTTTTATGGCCTATCATATCTACCTTGGAGAAAGTTCCACGGGCTGTTGAATAGAATGTGTATTCTGCGGTTGTCAGATGAAATCTTCTGTATATATCTGTTAAGGCCATTTGTTCCAAGGTATAGTTTAAATCCATTGTTTATTTGCTGACTCTCTGTCTTGATGACCTGTCTAGTGCTGTCAGTGGAATATTAAAGTCCCCCACTATTATTGTGCTGCTGCCTATCTCATTTATTAGGTCTGTTAATAATTGTTGTATACATTTGGGAGCTCCAGTGTTAAGTGCATATATGTTTAGAATTGTGATACTTTCCTATTGAACAAGACCTTTTACCATTATATAATGTCCCTCTTTGTCTCTTTTAACTGCTGTTGCTTTAAAGTTTGTTTTGTCTGATATAAGAGTAGGTACTCCTGCTGGCTTTTGTTGTCCACTTGCATGAAATGCCTTTTTCTACCCCTTTACTTTAAGTAAAGTCTTAAGTCTTTTAAGTGTTAGGTGAGTTTCCTGAAGGCAGTAGATGGTTGGTTGATGAGTTCTTACCCATTGTGTAGTTCTCCATCTTTTAAGAGGAGCATTTAGGCCTTAACATTTACATTCAATGTTAGTATTGAAATGTGAGGTACCATTGCATTCATCATGCTCTTTGTTGCCTGTGTACTTTGTTTTTTTGTTTGTTTGTTTTTGCTTTTAACTTGCGTTTTTTTTAATAGGCCTATGTGATTTACATGCTTTAAAGACGTTCTGTTTCGATATGTTTCAGAATTTGTTTTAAGATTTAGAGTTTCTTTTAGCAGTTCTTGTAGTGGTGTCTGGGT
Source organism: Rhinopithecus roxellana (assembly GCF_007565055.1). NCBI lineage: Eukaryota > Metazoa > Chordata > Mammalia > Primates > Cercopithecidae > Rhinopithecus > Rhinopithecus roxellana. Next base: position 22,548,190 of record NC_044553.1, read on the forward strand.
AATGGCGAATTCTCTCAGCATTTGTTTGTCTGAAAAAGACTGTATCTTACCTTCATATATGATGCTTAGTTTCACTGGATACAAATTCTTGGCTGGTAATCGTTTTGTGTAAGGAGGCTGAAGATAGGGCCCCAATCCCTTCTAGATTGTAGGGTTTCTGCTGAGAAATCTGCTGTTAACCTGATAGGTTTTCCTCTATGGGTTACCTGGTGCTTTTGTCTCACAGCTCTTTAGATTCTTTCCTTCATCTTAACTTGAAATGGTTTTCTTTTAATCTACCTAATCTTTTCAGTTGTACTTACTAACATGTTAGCCATTCTCCCCGTTCAACTCTTTTTCTGCCTCTTTTTGGATTAATATAGTAATTTTTACTTTATTTTTCTTCCTCTACTGCCTTTTCTCTAGTGGTTGTCCTAAGAGTTACCATATCTAACTTTAATATAATTTAGTTTACCTTCAAATAACTTTACGAGAATCAAACCACAATATTCTTCTAATTTCTCTCTCATTTTTGTACGATTTTTGTTATGAATTTTGTTTTACATACAATAAAATGATAATAGTTTTTAGACAGTCAACTAACTCAAACTCTTTATTTGGATATAATTATAGATTTAGATACAATTGTAAGAAATAATAAAGATCATGTGTGTGCACATTACAGTTTCTCCCATTGGTAGCATATTGCAAAAGTACGGTAGAAAATTTTAACCAGAATATCAATCTTGATACAGTCAAAAGACAAAACACCTCCATCACCACATTGATCCCTCATGTTGCCTTTTTGTAGCTACAACCACTTATATTCCTGCACCAAACCCCTCGATAACCCCTGACAATCACTAATCTGTTTTCCATGTCTATCATTTTATTATTTCAAGAATGTTATATAAATGGAGCAATATATGTAACCAGCTGGGATTGGCTTTCTCCCTTTAGAATAATTCTCTGAAGATTCATTCAGATTGTCACATTCATTAGTAGTTTGCTCCTTTTGATTGCTGAGTCGTATTCTGTGGTATGGACGTACAACAGTTCATTTAACATTTGCCAAATGAAGGAAACCTTGGTTGCTCAGTTTTGGGGCTATTACAAATAAAAGTTTTATAAACATTCATCTACAGGTTTTTGTGTGAAAATAATCTTTGTTTCTCCAGAATAAATGCCCAAGAGTGCAGTCTGTTGGTGGGTCTTGTGGTAGTTGCATGTCTAGATTTTTAAGAAAGTGACAAACTCTTTTCCAGAGTGGCGGCCATACCATTTTACATTCTCACCATCAATGTATGAGTGATTTTGTTTTTCTTCATCATGTTTGGTGCCTTAGGACTATATTTTATTTTAGCCATTCAGATAGCAGTATAGCGTATCTCATTGTGGTTTCAGGTTTTAATTTATAGTTCTTTAACTGCTAATGTTGAACATCATTTTTATGCACTCATTTGTCATATATGTATCTATTCTCTCTGGTGAAAAGTCTCTCTGTATCTATTGTCCATATTCTAATTGGGCAGTTTGCTTTTATTACTGTTAAGTTTTGAGAGTTCCTTATATATCCTAGATACTAGCCCACTGTAAGGTATGTATTTGGTAAATATTTACTCCCAGTTTGTAGCTTGTCTTTCCAGACTTTTAGTAAAATCTTTAGCAGAGAAGTCTTTGTTTGAAGCTCCATTTATCATTTTTCCTTACAGAGATTGTGCTTTTCGTGTCAGTTCTAAGATCCCAATGCCTAACCTTATATATCAAAGATTTTCTCCTATATTTTTTCCTCTAGAGGTTTTATACTTATGTATTTTACGTTTAAGTCTGTGAACCCTTTTAAGTTAATTTTTGAGTAGGGTATAAGACTCAGCTAAGAAAGGTTTTTTCTTTTGTTGGTTTTTCATCTTCAGTTTTGCTCATGAGTTTTCACTCTCTCCAGAACCATTTGTTGTGAAGATTCTCTTCTCTTCGTGGAACCGCTTTTGGACTTTTATCAAAAATAAGTTGGGCAAATTTGTGTGGGTTTATTTTTGCTCCCTCTATTCTTTTTCATTAATTTGTCTTGTATGCATAATATTTATAAATATATTAATATATGAGAAAAAAATGTTATAATTTTAAATGTTGTCAAAACATGATTGTTTTCTGCTGCTATTATAAAGACTTACTTCTAACCTAAGATCCAATATTCACCTACATTTTTCTTTATTTTCTTTTATGTTTTATAATTAATTTAGATAATTTTTAACTTGGTAGTTTTTTAATTATATGAGTAATATATTTCTGTTAATAAACATAACATCTAATTCAAAAGATGCTTTCATGCCTATATTCTCATATATTCTGAAAAACTAATTTATACTGTTATGTATAGCATAAACATACTAAAAGAAAAATAATTGGCTAATGTAGACTAAAAACAAAACCATATGTGTATATATATTTGTGTGATGGGGTGAGGGAGTGCATGCATTTTTTGACACACTGCAACATCCATAAGCTTAACCTCTGATCTCATGCATACAAATAGGTTGCTTAGGTCTATGCCCATTCCTTCACTAATTCATTTACCAGTGTATTTCATATCTATTATTTTGCTTAATAAATATTGCCTCAAGTGGCTCCTTTGTTCCATATCCAGAGAATATAGCAATGAACCCAGTGTGTACCACTAAACACTGACTTTGCTCTTGTATAGTTATCATGTTGAGAAAGACTCCATTCTACCCTTTTGTTCTGTGGTTTATAAATGGCAGACGTACAAAATGCTGATGCCACTTGCAATTTCTACTGGGTTGTCACTTAAGATATTAAGAACATGTATTATAAAAGCATCTTAATTCTTTTCTCTCCCTAGTTTCTCAAATGGACTAGGGATATTAGACCTGCACAGGATAGGCAATGTCTAAATTGGATATTGAAGAGTAACTAGAATTGTAGTAGATAGACATTGAAGTTAAAGATTTCCCAGGCACAGGCAGCAACATTAAAGGCATAAGACTTTGGACTTTGGTGGTGCTTCCGTGAAAGACAGGGTTGTGCAGTGAGAGCCTGTGGCCAACAGGAGGTGGGGCAGAGGAGATGGAGACTTCTGTCAGCACCGAAGATTCAAAATGCAGAGTCAGAATATACAGTATGAACTTGGCAAGGATTGTGAACAATTTTCTGAAGCAACAGTAACAAGCCCTCTTGCAAAAGATCCTTTTTGTATTCATTTAGAACTAAATAAGAAAAGCAATATTTTTTTGAATCTAGAATAGCCTTGATTTAAATAACTGACAAAATGACACAGAAAAGCAAATTAAGGACCAGTCTCACAAATAATGAGAAAAACAATACAAATTAAAAATGTAATAAAGTTAAACAAAATTTAAAAAAGAATAACCCTGAGCAATCAAGTCTAGAGTATAGACTTGAGGAGTACCTTAAGAGATCAAAGGATAAAAACTATGTGAAGACCTAAATAAATGCAAAAAGAAACGGGCGTGGTGGCTTACGCCTGTAATCCCAGCACTTTGGGAGGCTGAGACTGGCAGATCACGAGGTCAGGAGATCGAGACCATCCTGGCTAACATGGTGAAACCCCGTCTCTACTAAAAAATACAAAAAAATTCGTCAGTTGTGGGGGCACGCAACTGTAATCCTAGCTACTTGGGAGGCTGAGGCAGGAGAATCGCTTGAACCCAGGAGACGACGGTTACAGTGAGCCGACATCATCATGCCACTGTACTCCAACCTGGGTGACAGAGCGAGACTCTGTCTCAAAAAACAACAACAAAAACAAGACAAAACAAAACAATAAAAACCTGAGATTTCTTTCTGATTTAAAACAAAGGAATAACACTTGATAGAAAAGGAAAAAGCAAATATTCCACAGCAATATTATGTGTGTGTGTGTGTTTGTGTGTGTGTATAAATGTATGTATTTAATATATAGACTGGCCAAAGTCAAGGCTGAAGGTTGATGTCACCAACAGAAAAGAGACTAAAGGCTTATAGAATAATTATGAAGAGTTATTTTAAAATGTTTATTTTTTAATTAAAGTCTATTGTCACATTTTAAGTATGACTTCACGTTGTAGGGGCAGTAATTTCCAGGACTCTCCGCAGCCAGATCACACTTGTGGCCACAACACCGGATACTTGCAGTACCATGCAGGCTTTTGCGCCTGAGGTCATTAGAGATATTTGGGGCAGTATCTTGATTTCTCTAAACTTTTTTCCTTCCTTTATGCTCTTATGTCTGGAATTTACATGATTCATTATGGGTGCTATTGTACATAATTTTGACATTGATTTTGATTTTTCTTTCCTGTGAAATTTTGAATGAGCAAAGTTGACATTCTGCTTTTAATGCATCCTAATAAGAAGTCACAAATTCTCTAAATATACTTTTATTTGGAGGATGCCTGTTCTAAATGAATTTAAATAGCTAAAGATAAATACAGTTCCAAAAGTTTACTTTGGCTAATATAAATGTTAGCACAAAAGAATTTTATGAAGTTTGGAATTATGATATGCTTTTATTGTTTCAGTTGCATTTCAAAAGAATTTACAGTTCTTGGTCTAAAAATGGTCTAACTAATCCACTCTTCATATTTATAAAAACTATCTATTTTATTAATCATGGGCAAGCTTTTAATAATTACTTTTTCGCATAAAAATAACTCATACTCATTAATTATTGCACCATTTAAAAACTATAGTCAAAAATACTGTATCGTATACTTGAAATATGCTAAGAGAGTTGCTCCTAAGTGTTTTGTGTCTCATCAGGCACAAAAAATTTGTAACTATATGTGAGGAGATATGTTAATTAGCTTGATTCTGGTAATCATTTCACAATGTATATGTATGTCAAAATATCAGGTTGTATACCTTAAATGTATACAATTTTTGCTTCTTAATTATACCTCAGTAAAGCTGGAAAAATACCTTACTATTTTATATGTGACCAGTAGCAGATCAACGTACAAAATATAAAACAAAAAATAAAGCATTTGTTCAAAATAATGTGGAATGCTTATCCTTACAGAAAGTGAATATTAAAAGATATTGCAGCATATTCAAAAGATACATCTTGTTTGTATTATGACACTGTTTTGGTTGTTAGATATCATAGTAGCCTACATGATCATTTGACCACTGATTACACACTAAGGCCAGAAAGCAGCCACTCAGATATTCATTCAGCTTTCCAAAGGCCCCAGGTCAAGACAAAACCAAATTGTCAATATGGGCAGAATATCAGAATCATGGCTGAACATTTGTAATGTTCAGCCCTAATGTATATATAATGTGCAACCCTAATGTAAATGCACATGTGTTCGTATGTGTGTATACATGTGGCCACAGATAGATGATAGGTAGGTTAAAAGACAAACTGCATCATCTCTTAAAGCTAGTAACAATTTAATGTTGTCGTTTTCTTCTTTGAACATCTTGCTTAAATGTTTAATTAGAGTTATATTTAAACAAAAGTCAACATCATGTTCAATAATAAAATGCTAGGATCCCAAATAAACTCAGGACCCATTTAAAGAGGTCCACTCACCATTGTTGTTTAACCAGTCACATTATCTATAAAATAAATCACATTATTTCCACAGAAAGGAAAGTAATGTCTGGTCAGGGCCAAGCTAGTCAAGGGCCTGCCTGGGTAATTCTATGTTGCATGGTCTCTGGGAGCTGAGGGTGTTTGGTCCATTATGGCTGTCAGGACAGCCCATGCTCACTAAGCTAATGGAAACCAAAGTCTCATAAAAGAAAATGTAACACTTCAACATTTTCTTATATTTGTTTGTTTATTGTTTTAGTTTTTATCTCTCTGTTACACAAGAAATGGAGCTTTAAGTTCACATTAAGTATGAAATACATAGAGCAAAATTCTTGCTACACCCATTTTGTAAAATAATGATCAATATTTGTACCAAATGCTTCTCTTACTTATTCCTCACAAAAAAAATTACATGCAACGTGAACTAGTAAGTTACATTTCATAGATAAGGAAATCAAAGCTACAATTTGCCCAACATCTCACCATAGTTAAACACAGACCATCATACTTCAAATCTGCATCTTCCCTACTCTTCCCTGATGCCCGTTGGTCATAATAGCACCTGTTTTCCTTGGCACAAGGTCTGCATAGCTTAGTAGAGCAATGAGGTCCCTGAAAGCCAGAGGATTTGCTGGGGTTTATGCCAGAGCAAAGTTCCATGCATTTCTTAAGACACTTGCTCGGTGCAGCACCTGACTTTATCCTAGAGCAGAGGCTATCACTCTGGCAGCCCAGCAACCACACTAAGTTCAGCCTCTGCACAGCCCTGGACTTCTTCCACCCTCTCTTCATTTCTGTAATTACCTCTAAATTTAACACACGGTCATTAATGATGGTGCCTATGAGAATGTGATAATATTTTCCTTCCTTTATTGGATAAATCCGTCTGCCTGTCTTTCCCTACATTTTTAACAAGTGCAGCCTTAGATAGCAAACCATGTTTTTTTTGTTTTTTGTTTTTTTTTTTTCCTGACCCCAGCTTCCATGCAAAGCTTCTGGCTTTCTCTATTCTAAAGTTCACTGAAGTATTTTTCTGCTTTCCTGCAGTTTTTAAGTAGATAATAAGTTCCAAAATTCACCAGCCTTTCGCTGAAAGAAGCTTGTCACGGTGGTTGGTAGCTAATGAAGGCCCCTTTAGTTTATCTTCATCAATTGTCAAATATTTGAGTCCGTGAAGTGGTGTGATGAGGTACAAAGACAGATATTTGAAGGGATTTTAACTCATTTGAGCAATTACATGCTTAACTGCCCTGCAATAATCTGTCAGTCTGAGTCTTTTCTACACAGCACAAGTGGGGAGCATTAGAATAGCTGGATTTAGAACATAAAGGCTTAGTCTGAATAGAAGAAAGGCACCAGAGAGATTAATTGCCAGTAACAAACAGCAGGGCTGCTTGCAAGTTATATATCACATAGTTACCTACCAGCAGTGATGGGGGCCAGCTCACAGAGAGCAGCCCGAGTTGGGACAAAACAACCTCTGCACAGAATCCTGAGCACTGCCACCAATTTGCAGGGAGGTAGAGAATTCCATTTCTACAAAGTATATACTTGCATGTAACATACACATACATTCACACATGCAATAAAAGCATATTATTGAAAAGTAGCAGCTTTTGTGGACAAACTCATGAATTCAGAGGCTCCTCCTAGGGTTGTTCATCTAATAGTCAACTGAGATGACTAACCCATCATTCCCACATAACAGTGTGATGTATTCAAGTATTACAAATTAAAATAAATTGTAATGACCAGAAAGCCAAAAATGATTTTGAAAAAGAACAAATCACTAGCTGATTTAAAAAGTTACCATAAGCCACAGTCATCAAGACAGTGTCGTGTTGATATAACTATAGACATGCAGACCAATGGAACAGAATAAAATCTCTACATAAAATAAATAATTTCATGAACAAATTTCCAGGCTAAAATAACAAATATTAGGGAAATGGGCTTTTGTTGTTGTTGTTGCAGTTGTTACTAAATGTTGATTTATTTTTTGCTACCCTTTCTGGACTCCTGTTTGCTGTGTTGTCTTTCCAGCAGGAGACATCTAAAACAATGCCATGCTCATTATATTTATAGACTATGATGTAGGATGAGATATTCTTCCACTTACTCATGTGTCCATTCACTAATTCACGTATCCATTGACCTAATATTGCCTAAGTATCCCCTGAAGCTCATTTAGAGGAGATAAAGAATGTGCCTAGGATGGGGTTCTGGGGACCATGTGTAAAGAAGGTGACATCTAAGGGGTCTTTGAAGACTGGCAAAATACCTAGGGAAGTGAGGAGGGACAGGCATTTCATGTGGAGCAAAAAGCATGAGCAAAACATGGTAAAAAGAACACTATGGCTTAGATATAAGGAGTATCTACCTTGGGAGGCCAAGCTGTGGAAACATGATTAGAAAGGCAGGTTAGAGGCAGAGCATAAAGGGTCTTTAGTGGCACATCAAAGAGGTTGTACTTAACCTGTCGCTGAGGATCCAGCATGGGAAGGTTTGGGGGTAACAACTATGCTTTAAGAAGGTCTACCTGAAAGAAATTATGTGAGGAGAAAAAAACTAAACCAGTAAAATAGCTTTATTGGTATCCCAAGCAAACACATAATGATAGAGTTGTACGTTAGGAAAGGAGGGATAGAGAGAAGGAAGGATAGTTGGAATTAACAGGACTTGTCCTCTGCTTGGATATGGTGAATGATAAAGAGGAAGGCATAGAAGATGGCTCCAGGTTTTGAGTCAGGTTGTTAGAGAGGGGAATTGGTGCCATAAAAAAGGAGGACTCAGGGGAGAGGGATGAAGGGCAGATCTAAACAAGAAGATGACTGTGTTCTTTCAGACAAATAGTGTCCATGGTAGCTGTTCTGGTCCACAGTAGATTAGAAGGCAGAGTTAAGACTCTAAACAGTGCTCATGGCCCAGGACACAGGTCTCACATTGTCTGCATCAGCATCGTGGTTGAAACCTGGAGCCTGGGTGAGATGGTCAGGGGCAAGCACAGAACAGGGAGTTCCATGGGGACCCACTGCCTGAGGGAAGAGAGTGGCACACTGATCGTTGGCAACTCTTTCCTCTGTGCAAACCTTGAACTGAGGGCTTGGAAATGCATTCCATTATCTCATGTAAAATCCACTGCCACTCTGCAAGACTCACCATTATTCCTATGTGGTCAGTATGTGTCATAACCAGGTCTGGCCTGACTTTAAAGGATGAAGAGGCAGGTAAAAAGGAGAGTGAGAGAGAAAATAAGAGGAAAGCTCATCTGTGGAAAACTTGGTAGAGTTTCATATATGAAGCTGTTTTCCTTCTGTGTGCTTCAGTTTCCTCCTCTCAAAACATGTGACAGCCTCACAGATGAGAATGGGTCACATTCACCAGTAAGGAGCTACTCAGTCCATTTCTAGAGAATATTGCAGAACAGATGTGCAACATGAGAAAATTGTCATCCTGAGTTATGCACTTTTTACTGCCATTCTTGAGTCATCTAAATTTTCAAGATTCTATTTGTGTACCTGTTGGTTAGCATATAGTTGTTGCTCAGTACATCTTTATTAAATGAATCAGTTGAAACACAGAAGGCTCAACAACCATATCTATATGCCTTTGGGCTTAAAGTGTGGATTAAGACCAGGAAGAGATTAAGATCGGTAATAAAAGTGCACCATGGACAGTTTCTTGGCTGTCTCCATAGGAGGTGGCAGGATGAGTGGTGGTAGATGGCCAGGGATTTGCTGTTTCTAAGGAAGAAGTGAAAGGTCTACATTAGAAGAAAAAGCCCTAGAGAGGAATTTAATCATATAAGAAGGTAGAGAAGCATCATTTTTTTTCAGCCAGGAAGTGTATATAATGAATCAAACCATTCCCAAGGTATTCATTCAATGGTATTTGATCCCTGTTATTTGAGAGACAATGGGACATCCAATAGCATACTTCTGGATTTGCTTACCCACTGGAGAGATAAATCTTTGCTTTTCCACCCATGATTCGCACCCAGTCCCATTTGGGGGCAATGTATTTGGAGCCAGCTTGCCAGCATTAGGAAGGAATTTCTAACACTGGAACTTACTAGACAAGTGGTCCATCTAGACATTGCCTGGATGACAGGTTTTTCCTAACTAGCCATGTGTTCCATATACAATGTAGTAACGACTACACAAAAAGCACTAGTGTAATCATTCTCTTCTCTCCTTCCTCCATCCCTCCCACAAGCAAGTATTAAGCAACCAATTCCTGCTCCCAGAGCTATGGAAGAACTCCCAACAACAAACGGCATGGATGAAGACCTCCCTTTCCCCAGCTAGGTTTAAGGATTTTTAGTCCAAAGCAGCCCAATCCAAGCTAAAATTTTTCAGAAGTGCCAACTTCACCCTAGCATGCCATTAAATATCACATGGTGCTCTTCAATATATTCATCCATTTTAATAGAAAAATGCTTGGTTTCCAAAATATTTGCATGAAATGGTGCTCTCACTTTGCCATACAACTTGGCACCACACATTCCTAGACTGGCTGCACCCCAATTTGAGAAGCACGTTCTTGTGAAAGAGATGGAAAGTAAGATGACCGCCCTCAAGCCCCATAGTCAAGTGGGGATGACAAATGGAGAAGCAACAGTACAGCATGATAAAACTTATGAAAGTAGCACACACAGGGTCTTTGGGATGGTGACAAGTGCTGCACTTTTCCCATATAGTTTTGTCTGACAATCAGGATAAATGGCCTAACTGAGCACTTCCCAGAGAAGTTGAAACTGACAAGCTAAGGAAAGTCATTGATCTATAATGAATATATCCACATCATTTCAGAAAGTTGTACTTATGACACTTAGTTCTAAACATCATAGTACTGCTCAGGACCATTTCCAGATGCAGTTTGCCATCTGCCTCCAGCCAGAGTGTGATTGCCCACACCCCCAGACTGGCACAGAGTCAGGCAATATGTGCTGTTCATTCATCTCTGCATCATCAAGGCAAGTCTGTGTCCACAGCACAACTAACCAGCAGCTTGGCTCTCCCTTTCCACATGGAAATGGCTATTCCACCACCTCCAGCTCATCCCAGCCACGGGATTGCTCCACCAACCGGCTACCATGTCTCAGGATCCCTGTGCTTCTAGACAGAGCTCACCTGTCCTGCTACCGTCACTTCTGGTGTGATCTTTCGTTTGAAACAGACAGCTCAAACTGAATTTCAAAGTGCTCTAGTAACAGTAACGATATTCCCAGGCACTCTTTGGAGCCTGACTGATTCTGTTGGCAGCGCACACAAACTCTACATAATCTGTTTATTCCTATTGTCCAAGTGGCAGCATGTGGTGATGGCAGAGAGCACACCTATGTACCAATGTGACCTGCTGTCATTGGCAGTCATATGATACACCCTGGTAGCTGCATACGGGTGCAATGTGGCACACTGAATGCCACAGCAGTCAGAAAAACGACACGCGCCCCTCCTATATGTAACCAAACCCTCCTAAGTCATAAGACACGCACTGCACTGATGCCTGACTGCTAACTCAGAGATAAGATTTTCTTCATGTCTTTAGCACAGCTTGCCTTTGAAGGGCCCTACATTTCAACAATTGTAGAAAGACTCCTCTCTAAAGGCAAACTGATGGGTAACTTCTCTGCTTAATGTCTTCAAGCCTCCTCTGTTTCATAAATGTGAAAGACTGAACTCATGGTATGAACCGATGCGTGAGTCATCTCCCTGCCCACCCTCTATAGGGAGCTACTTATCAATCCCCAAACATGTTATTCTCTCATGCCCCACTATGGTTCTGCTCACAATATTTCTTCTCCCTGGAATGCCATTCCTTTTCCTTCTACATAGGAAACTTCTGTTGGGCCTTCCAGGCTGTGCTGGGATGCTACCTTGTCTTTCAGCCCAGTGAGTCACCCCTCCTTTGGTCCCCAGAGCATGTGTGCATGCTTCTTTTGCAGCAAGCTTCAGCTACTCCATCCTTATTTATCTGTATATGTGATTCTCAATTTGCTCTGATTCTCCTGAGAAAAGGGTTACATCTTTGTAAGCTTTGTCCTGGTCCTTAGTGGGGTATGTGAAAGGTAGTAGATATTCTATCTTCCTTTTGCAAACTTTAGATTCATTTAGATCTATAAAACACAGGCATATCTAGGACTTCCTTCAGAATCAAAGTCAAAGTCAAACACAAACTCAAGTACATCCAGGAGCCAAGTGAGTAGCAGAAAAGAAATGAATAATGTGCACCCAGTGGAAACTTTGATAAGCTGAAGCACTCATGACCTGGTCACAGCGAAGGGGCAGCACTCAGCTCCAGCCAGCCACGGCCAGACAGGGCTGTAGGGTCAGTACGGCCAGGTCTTTAGATTGCCATCTACTCTCACCATCACTCCACTGAGAGACTCCAGAAATCCACATTTTTGTTTAATTTTTTTCTGACTTTTAGGTGAGAGAAACTAACCTTAAAACTTCTAGGATAATGTTTACAAGAAGCATAACAAATCTGAGAGTCAGATATAACCAAAAAATTGCCAAATTTGAATCCCAATTTTACCTAACCTCTTCTCGTCATGTTCCAGGAAAAGCTAAGTCTTCCTCACCCCCAACCAGATACCTCTAAAAATGTAGAGATGAGTGTAGCTGATTAATTATGAGTGTTAATAGCCTGATGCTTTGAGGCTGTGTTGAGAGGAAGTTATGCCATCAAGGAGGTAGTTTAATATACTAGTATAAACATTACCTTTTCTCTACCCTCATGCACCCTCAAATTGTCACCTCCAAATATTGAAACATGAATGTGCTTGAAATTTATAGTACTGAATACAGTGGAACAAGGTCAAGCCATAAGTCTAACATTTCATATATTTGACTTTCATATCTGACATCCCCATTCCCTTGGGGCACAACTTTTTAATTATTATTTGTAGATCATCTTTTTCTTAACCATCTGAGAAGTGCAATTATCACCCTGAAATGCAGTGTATGAGGTCTCTTGTTTTTTTCTGAAATGGAAATCTTATATCAAATTAGAGACTTAAGCATACAATTTATTGCTATAGAATCCCTGACAGCCAGTCAGAAATATGTGTGTCCACAATGTGAAAACCAGTTCATAATTACAGCGAAACTTAGATCATTTTAGAAAGAAAGAAAGAAAGAAAAAAACAGATGCAATCTCTATTGTTTTTTCATAAGATTACTATTTTTCTCCTATCACCATATTTATTCATATCATGGATACCAATTTTTGCCCCTTCTACCATCTTGATCCTGATCATGAAGTACAGGAATAAGTAGTTTTTAAATGAAATTTCATGAATGCACATTTGTTCTCCATTCCACATTTGCTGACTGAATACACTCCAGCATGCTGGCACATTACCAAAACAGACCACCATGGCATGAATGAAACTCCAGCTAACATCTGAAGGGAGCAGAGCTCCCAGTGGGTTTTAAATCCAAGAGCTCAGAACCACCAATTGAAACACGTAAGATCCATCCTCTTTTCCCTCAGATGAAAGCAAATGTTCAAGTGAGTAGCATGTGTCTGCAGTAACAACACTGGAAGTTTAAAGGGATGATGTTAGGGGAGGGAATGGAGCAGAAGTGTGTGGAAGGAGGAAAAGCAGCCCTTGCCAGAACTCTGATGGCCAAGACCTGGCCAAAAGACAAGACTCTACGTGAAGTTTTGCAATCTCTTAGTTCCAGCTGACTAGTCTATGAAGTATAGGCAAATTTATGCCATTTACAATGAATTTGTTTTTTGAGTAATTGACTTGAATTAAGTTATTAACTGGCACTATGTATGATTCCTACTAGACATTGCTCTTGGAAAATTAGAATTAAAGTTACCAATGTGCCCAGTTGCAAACTTAGTATCATCTGTTTTCACTCATAGGTTGAGACAGAACTTGCAGTTCAGCTAGTGATTCCAGCCACCTAGCTAGTGCCTAAATCCCCTATGTGACAGATCAACAAAGCGTCATCCATTTTGCAGTTCTGTACCTCCTATAATAGGGAAACTTACAAAATTTTTCCAACACTGAATCTATTCCTTTTAAGTTTACATCCATTGGCCTAAATCTAAATTATGAGAACATCTAAAACAAAATTAATTTCTTATCTGTATGGCATCTCTTGTAGCCTTTCTTCAAACAGAAACAGACAGCACTTAGGACCTTCAATGCCTTTTTTGTTCCTGGTTAAATACCCATTTTTTTTTTTTTCACTTGCTCTACATATAATGTGGCTTCTTGACCTTTGCTTGATAGAATAACTCTCCTTGGAAAGAAGTTCATAATCTCACACTAACTAGCTGTGAGCCTTGTGCAAGTCACTGCTTACTTAGTAAGTTGGGGAGCTATCTTAGCCTGCAGTTTTTCTGACTTCACTTCTACTCCTTAAAAATCATTTGTGTTTACATCTTTCCTTTCTTTGCTGCTAAGCCAAAAGAGTTACACAAATCAAAATATTCAACAGCATTTTGTTTATTCATTCACTTAACCTCTATTTGTTTAACATTTACTCTGTGTGGGCTGTTGAAATAAATTAAAATGGAAACCAGCCATGAAGAATCCCTGCAAAGATAAAGCCAGTTAGGCTTCATAAGTGACCTTAACTTTGCTAGAATTGCAAACACAAGTAAACTTAATTCGGACTATTTCTTATAAATGCCCATGTTTAAAGAAAAATGAAAGTTAAGACTCATCAATCAGAAGGTGCCAACTAACTTCAAGTTTTATAAGTAGAGAGTTTCCAGGAGCACAGACAAAATAAGGCAACAGTATGACTGTAACCAATCAAATATTTCTTCGCTTCACTCCCATGTTCACCCCATAAAAGCCTTCCTTTTGCATTTTGTTGGTACAGAACTTGAACCACTTCCGATTTGTAGCCACGCAGTTCATAAATCTCTGTTCAAATAAACTCTAAAATTTTACTGTGACTCGGTTTACCTTTTAACACAGCTCTGTGTTAGATCGGCACTGGGATTAATGGCCAATGAGAAAACAGTCTCTGCCCTTATGGAACTGTCATTTCTAGTTAGGTCATCAACCCAGACCAATTCCCTAGCCGTGTGGTCTCCCTGCCCTGGGAGTAATGAAATACTGGAGAGAGAAGCTGCTCCTTCGGAAGAGCTGTGACCCCCTCCTGGCCTAGTTTTTCCATGAGGGTATTGCTGTCATAGTGAGAGGCCCTGAACCTGTGGACATGGAAGGAACTGGAGGTTACTCTGTCAATTCCCCACACAAGTGAAACTCTTTAACCCCTTTCCACCTATCTCCCCTGCACCACTGGTGCCACTGTCAACATCTACCTCTGTTCCTCGCTTGTCAGTTTCCCTGGAATGTGACTCTCGTAACTGCAAGTATCGCTTCACCACCCTGGTGTGAATATGTTTTATGGGGAGTCTCCTTGCCACAGACCTTCCCAGAAGCCCAGAGGAACCGTCCTTTGGAATCATCCCAATAGGTGGAGCACGTTTCTCCAAATCAGTTAAGTACCTTGTGTTGGTTTCTTTATGGTTGATGTCACACATCGTATGTGTAAGGAGTTCAGGATGCCTCTTACCCCTTTCCTTTAAGTATTCTGAACAAAGGGGAATGCAAAGTGAGGTAAGTTTCACTTCATGAATACAAACAGGTCCCTACCCCTTTTCAAATGAAGGGCTTCTGATTGGAGAATGGCACTGAGGTCCTGGATTCAGCAGGATTTCTTTCCCCTAAGGCAAATCTGAATCTAACCCCAGACTACCCTTTTATGGATCCACCTCAGGCCAAAGAGGGAAGAGTGGAGCACTTGTACAAGCTGCTTGGTTGCCTTAATATCATGCAGACAGAAAGTAGAAGACTGTCCCCTTTTCTAGAGTCAATGAATGAAGCAGGAAGTAGGAAACTGACAAAAGAGTACACCGCTCATGGGTAGAGACTTTTATCAAGAAAGAGAGATCACCTGGGGAGTGAAACACCTTCCTCTGCACTTCACTGCAGGTTGCATATGTTTCTTTTCTTTTTTTTTCCTCCTTTTTTTTTTTTTTTTTTTTTTTTTTTTCAGATGGAGTCCTCTCTATCGCCCCGGCTGGCGTGCAATTGGCGTGATCTCAGCTCACTCTTTTTTTTTTTTTTTTCTTTTTTTAAGAGGGAGTCTCACTCTGTCGCCCAGGCTGGAGTGCAGTGGCTTGATCTTAGCTCACTGCAACGTCCGCCTCCTGGGTTCAAATGATTCTCCTGCCTCAGCCTCCCAAGTAGCTATGACAACAGGCATGTGCCACCACACCTAGCTAATTGTTTTGTATTTTTAGTAGACACAGGATTTCACCATGTTGGCCAGGATGGTCTCTATCTCCTGACTTTGTGATCTGCCCCCTTGGCCTCTCAAAGTTCCGGGATTACCAGCATGAGCCACTGCGCCCGTATTTCTACATGGTGCTCCTCATTTTGTAATTGTTCATTTTCCTATGAGTGCCCTGTTACACATTCAGGCTCTTGAGGGAAGTGCTGTGCTGCATTCACCCATATCTAACTAGAGAATGGCCCCCAGTAGACATTCATGGAATGTTTGCTGAACATGTGCCTTGGCTGTCATCTCTCTCTAAATAGTCAATGTCCTTCATTTCTCCATGCTGTCACTTCCTGTGGCCATTGTAGGAATTCAGGATAAGTACTTTATTTGGGGAAAAGGAAGTTCTAGAAACGAAAGTTTGCTTTTTCCTCTTCATTATCCCATTTTGATGGTTATAATTACATTGTGGTTTTTTGAAAATCATATTGGATTAACAAATAGAATAGCTCATAATTTGTGATAGGTTTCAAAAGATCATTGACATAACCTTTTAATTTTCTTTTTATTTACAAAACCATAAAATGCAAAGATGGAAATAATATATTGAAATATGTTATATAGTTTTTAAGTTCTTGATGAAGTCAGTTAATGGCTTATATTCTTATTTACATTTTAAATGAACTTTAAAAAATCAATAATGAAAGGTAGCCTTCTAATAGCTGCACTTATGAATATACAATGTATTTGATATGGCACATTGAACAAGAAAGGATAAAGATGCTTGCTGCATCTACCGACAAAATCCTATTGATACAATTGGTTCAATGAAGTTGTCAGAATTTACCAAGAAAAAACAAATGACCTTTACATTCATCACCGCTAAAGGTTCTTGCTAATTAGCATCCAGAGATATCATGTTATAGATGCTTCTTTAAGAGCTATCAGCTCTCCAACTCTGCCTAGTGACATGGTATCTATCAAAGTCTCATGGTGCCTGCAGTTCTGACAAAAGGCACTCCAAAAAACTGGCACGTACCACCATATTTGCATTTTTGCATCTCATTATGACCATAATTGCATACCAACACAGCAATTCTTCTTGACTATCTCAAAAAACATTATCAGCAATGTCTGAAATAAATGCTTAAATGTCAACTATTGACAAGCAAGAAAAGCTGACCTTTGAAGGTCTTCATTCTTCGGAGATACGCCCTGCTATGACTCACTTTTTAACTTTCTGTCTATGTTTGATAACAGAAAAGGAGCACAGTGACTCTGAGAATTGTGTTTTTGTATGACAAACCAGAAGGGAATCAAGAAATTGCAAAACCGCAATCCATTTATCATTCCTACTAGGAGTCATTTAAGATTGGTTGAATATTTGCCATGACAATTCTTAAAGCCTCTGAAACTTTAGAGAGAATGGACATCAACATGTTTACAATGGAATTTCTGCAAAATTATATAGTGATCTACATTAACAACTGAAATGAGTTTATCCATGATTAATGTTATGACAAAGAACCAAACAACCTTTCTACTACGAGCATGCAACCCATTTTACACATTGTCACAAGTAGAGTCTGAGTGTTGGACAAGTACCAGCAGCTAATCTAAAACTGCACAGAACCATTTACACCCTCTCTCCAAGAGCTCATCTTACTAGAGTGGCCTTCAGCACATAGATCTCATATTCTATCATATGCCTTTAACCCGTCACCATCCTATGCTTGGAACTACCTCAATTTGCACAGCAACTTGATACACATTTTTTTAAAAGCACTAATCAACTTTAACTCATGCTGAAATGCTGCAGATATGGCTGCCAATGTCCAAAAAATGCTAATCAGTTTTGAAAATCTACATCATGGCTTGCATCCCAGATTTTCCACCCAATCCACATCAAATGGAAATGATAGAAAATTATGTTAACATGTTCAGCCGCTTGTTTGCTTGTTTTAGCTGAGGCATTGGTCATGCTTCAATGGCAAACTAACCGCCTGTTTGGAAGCTCATCCAGTTTGCACTACTTTGGGTGACTATGTGGCAATAATGTGAAGTGGTTATCACACTTCGCTTTCAAAGGCTGGGATTTCCATATGAATCCTTTCCCTTACTTTGCTTTTGAGGAACATAGGGATTTTTTTTTTTTTTTTGTCTTAGTTGGGGGAATATGCATTGTTAATGTTTCTAATTCTCTAAAGAACATCCCCTAGTGGAAAAGCTGCTTCTTTGGTCGTCATGGAACGTAAAATCTATATTTCAGGCCCACTGAGTAAATCTAGACACTATAGAAAAGAGAGAATAGTTTAATGCACAAAGCCTATATACATAAGTCTCTCCCTGAAACAAGAAAAAAAAAAATCCTTCTCAGAATTTAGATCAGGGAGGGATCTCAGAAACCAGTAAGTCTAACCTCCCGATTGCAAGGATGGCCTCCAAAGACCTCCCAGAAAGACAGGCCTTCCAATGAGGAGAATTCTACTAGTCCCCACCAAGGGAAATTTTACTAAGAGGCAAATCCATTGATTCAAAAATTAATTCTAAATCGGGGCTCAAACTTTCTCTTTGAAATCTCTCCTGAGTGGTACTAGGCTGTTGTAAAGGTAAACAAAGTGCAAACCATTGGCCCTTTTCCTGACAGCAACCACTTGTTACTTAGTGTTTTTGGCCCAGGGGAAACAGAGTCCCATTCAGTCCTTCACTTCCCATTAGATGTAGCTCCTCAATGCCTCCTTGATTTCCTGTCAACTTTCCAAGGTCATTCCCTAATTGGTCAGTGGCCATTTTAAAACACTTAGAACCAGGACCAGACTGGACAGTCTCAGTGGCACTGCTGCTTCTGGGCCTCTGAATATCATGGTTCTATGAAAAGAAACTCAGAGTGCTTTGGCAAATTTAGCAGCAGGAACATCCTTGTTGGCGCTTAAGAAATTCACAATCAGCCTTACTCCTCACCTAAAATCAGTTGATTCACTATTTTTATTCTCATTTTTTTATGATGCTAAAGACTAAATTCCTAAGAGGTCCTTGGAGGTGAAGAGAGGGACTCTTCTTTGTTTTGGACATGAAGTGCTGGCCTGTATTCATCATCATCACAGCAGCAACAGCCAAATCCAACCCTTATTGAGCAATTAGATTTGCCGCTCAGTAGCTAAGATCTGTGGCGATTTAAGGCTGTTTACATGGTCTGTCTCACTGAGTCTTTACCGAGGGCCTGTGAAGTAGGGACAATTATTATCCCCCTTCCATAGTTGAGGAAAAGTGAGACTCAGAGAGGTTAAGTAACTTGTCTAAAATCACAGAGCTAATAAATGGTGAGTCCGACTCAAGCACTCTCATGAACTAGTGCAGAAAACAGCCTCCCCAGCAGAGGCTCAGAATCTGTATGTGGCCGTGGGCTCATCATTTCTGTTTTTTCACTTGTATGTTTTCTTACTGAACTGGAGGAAGGAGCCAACCCCTAGGGTGATGGCACTGAGGCCTCAGAGAATACCCTCTACCTTGCAATGGCAGGGAAATAGAAGTGAGACAGGTTAGGGTGAATCAAGGAGCTGCCCTCTGCTGTCAGCAGGAGACTACACCCATGTTCCCCTTGCCTTTGTATATTCCAAGGCCAGCAGTCTTTAACCAGGACCATAGCACTGCTCCCCAAACTTGAATTGCCCAGCACAACACACCGTAGAGCCCTGCCTCCAAGCTTCTAATGGTCTATACTTCATGGAACAGTCTCCTAACACAGAGAGTGAGTGACAGGGATGTCTAGGAACACAGAGGCAGGCCAGATTTCAGAGGACTGGCATCAGATTGCAGATTTTTATGTGGTCCTATGTTTCATGCTTGGATACAGTGTAGAATTCCACTACATGTTTGTATTATGTGAGGGAGAAAAGGATGGCCAGCTAGTAAAAATAGCAGAAATGAAAAGGAGTACTGCATTTAATTCCATCTAATTTACGCTGCTGTGGGTGGGAATCGAAGTTCATCTCCTAGACATTAATTAAACTAGAAATGCAGTGAAATGCCAGTCCTCCGGCTGCAAGGGCCCTTTTCAAGAAGAAGCTGGGAAAGTAGAGCTGGTATTTCCTTGCTGTCACAGGACTCACAATAGAGGAAAGCAAACTTCATGGGTCCTCAGACATTTCCTCATCACCCAATCAAGAGCCTTTCAGCAAAGGAGTGAACTCTGGGCCTGAAGCCCAGCAGCTGTATCCATGGGAATCCCCCACCGCGGGTCAAGAGAAAGATGTTGAGCAGCTAAGGGCTCTGAAGTCAGATCCGCACGTATGTTGAAGTTCCCAGTGCTCTCCCAAAAGCTGTCTTGCACACACTCACACCCTTTGCACAAACAAAAGCACTGTGATCTTCTGTTTTAATGAATTATCAATTGAAGGGAAATGGTGGCTTCAAATTAGGGCAATGAAAGGAAAAGAAGGAAAAGAAAAAAGTTTAGTCAAAGTAAGGCAACCCATTTTCCCAAATTTTGTAGACCTTGACATCTCTGGAAAAGCATGCTCGTGGGAAAGTAGGCACAATTCTGAAGGAAGGGGAAACTAATTCAAATAAATCTTTCAGGGAAAGTACAAAGTGTTTAGGCCAAATTCTATCTTGATATGGAACACAGGACCTTGCTTAAAGGCAATGTGAGATAAAGAGTAAGCATGTTGAGCCCACAGTAGGCTTTCTTTACAGAAGACATAAAATGCAGTCTACCATTTTATTCAGGAGGCGAAGGAGAAAAAAAGAACACCCAAAAGACTGTGGAGCCATGCTTCTGTGAATATCTTTCTGCCTGGACACACATGTGACCTACTTAGCAGTAATTCCAAGAAGTGGCCATCCCACGTGTAGGACTTTGCCCACATCAGCTGCTTTTTGCTACTTAATCAATAGAAACCAACCCAGGTTTATCATTAAATTGAGGTACTAGGCTTCTTAGGCCAGGAGTCGGCCAGCTTTTCCAGTAAATACGTTGGTCTTTGTGAGCCATGAATCATCTGTCTCAACTACTCAACTCTACCCAAGTAGCACAAAAGGAGCCAGGGACACTATAAGAAGGACTCAGCATGGCTGTACTCTGATAAATGTTTATTAATGGACACTGGAATTTCTATGTCATATAATGTTTACATGTCACAAAATTGTATCTTTTTTATTTTTATTTTTTTCTGATATGTGTTGCTCTCAGGCTGTCGGCAAACAAGTGGTGGGTGGTATTTGACTGTGGCCCATAATTGATGATCCCTGTCTTAGACTGAAATGATCCAGTGGAATCCTTTTGTGCCTACTTTTATAACCTGGGTGGTTATAAACTACAGCAGGTGTGATGAATTTAAAACGACAGCACGTGTGATGAGAGGGGAATTTAATTTTATTATTCTAAATACTCTGGATGGAGACGATGTTTCTTTGAGCCAGGGATTCAGGCAAAATTCAAATATGTGCAGTAATCATGGTCACTATGGATCTGCTGCCTACAACATGGCAGGAACCATGCGAAGCCATGTATACATTTTCCAAATCATACATGATGCGAAAGATAACATGTGGCCTACTGTAATTTCAGTGGAAACCGTGACAGCACAACCTACTGAATTTATACAGATTTCGACATTATCTGATGTCATCTGCACTACAGATCTGTGAGAGGGTACTATTGTTGCCACCTCCATGTCATCGATTGGAAAGCTGAGGGCCAAAAACTCACTTATTCACATAAGACTATACAACTGTAAACAGCAGAGGTGGGATTTAAACCCACACTTTCCTGCTCTCTCTCTCCTCTGGGTTCTTAACCCCCAGGGTCTTTCTCACTCAAGGTCAAGACCTCAACCAGTTATGACTGTAACCAAGCTTAGCCTGAACAAATTAATATGAGGCTATTCCTGGCCTCTCATTTCCCACATAGTTCCTAAGTTTCATTAAAAAGATATTAATGTGTACAGGCAACTGTGTGGACCTGAAGCATCTACATTCCGGGGAAAGCTCTGTGCGTAAAAAGAATACAAGCTATAAAATTATTGGCAACTCACAGGTAGTTAAAGGAATTTGTCTGTTCAACTGCCAAATATTTACATTTGAAGTCCTACCTCATGCTAAACATTCTTCTAGGCACTGAGGTTGCAGCAGTAAACAAAATAGGCAGAAATCCCGGGTCTCAGGGATTTATATTTCCCTGGGGGGAGACAGGGAGTAAACAATAAAGTAAGTAAAACATACGCTGTGTCAGATGGTGATGAGTGCTGTAAGAATAAAATACATGGAGAAAGGTGATAGGGATAGCAGAAGGGTAGGGGGACTGGGGAGCCAGAGACAGGGACCCAGGGAGAGAGTTTTGAGGAAAGACCTGAAGGAGATGAGTCCTCACTTATGTTTCCATCCAGGGAGAGGGGATTGTAGGCAGAAGAAACAGCCAGGGGAAAGTCCTGAGACACCTTTGGGGAACTGCCAGGAGATAGGGTGACTTGGGCAGAGTGAGCAAGGAGCTGACGGCCGGGAGTTGAGATGGGGTGAGGTGGGGAGGGGCAGTCAGAGCATTTAGAGATTTGGAGCCCTGTGGAAATTTTTTGAGGAAACCATTGAATTTTGAGCAAAGGAGTGACATAATCTCATCTAATGGACAATGCAAAAGGCTCCCTCCTGTAGCTGTGATAAGAAGAAATTATAGAGGACAAAGGTAGAAATTACTGAGAATTATTTAGGAAGCCTAGGTGGGACTAGGACCAAGATGGCAGCTATAATGATAGTTACCAGGGAGCAGATTTTTAAAATCATTTTTTATTATACAATTGACAATTTATAATTTTATACGTTTATGGAGTATGGAGTGATGAATACAATATGGATGCATTAAATAAAGCTAGTTAACATATCCATCACCTCATATACTTAACATTTTTGTGCGCTGAGAACATTTGAAATTTACTCTCCTCAAAATTTTGAAGTATGCCATACTCTCTTTATTAACTGTATTGACTAGGCTGTTCGATTAAATCAAAAAAAGAAATCCCACATATTCTTCCTGTCTGGGATTTTATGCCCTTTGATCATCATCTGCTTTTTACAGCCCTGAGACTCTGTCACCTGCCGTCTACTCTCTGCTTCTCTGGGTTTGATCGTCTTCAAATCCACATGTATGGGAGGACATGCAGTGTTTCACTTCCTGTGCCTGGCTTATTTCACTTAGCTTAGTATTCTCCAGTTCCATCTATGCTGCCTCAAACCACAGAATTTCTAGAAGCGATTAGACTGAAATAAAGCCAACAGGATTTGCTGATTAATGGGATTGTGAAGCATGAGAGGAAGAAAAGAGTTAAGGATGGCTCACAGGCTCTTGGCCTGAGCAACAGGAGGGATGGGGAGTGGGCAGTCACTGAGGTGGGGAAGACAGTGGCCAGAGCAGATTTGGAAGTGGTGGGCCAAAGACTGATTTTGTTTTTGGATGTGACAAGTTTGGGTTGCTTATTAAACATCAAAGCAGGGATGCCAAAGAGGCAGTTAGAGATAAGAGTTGGAAGTGCGGAAGTATAGCATGTGCTGTGGGTTTGGGGATAGTTGCTGTACTAAATCTTTTGCCTTTACTACAAGGGATACTGCCTTTACCAAAATGCTTGACATGTTGAGCTGGAGAATTTGTGCTCAATTTTATCACCCAGAAATTAGAGATTCTTTGTTATTGACACATTATAATTTTCCCCTGGTGACTAAATTCAGCACTGGTCATTTTTTTTTTTTTTTCTCGTGACAAGAGTCTCGCCCTGTTACCCAGGCTGGAGTGCAATGGCATGATCTCCACTCACTGCAACCTCCACCTCTTGGATTCAAGCTATTCTCCTGCTTCAGCCTCCCAAGTAGCTGGGATTATAGGTGTGCACCACCATTCCTGGGTAATTTTGTATTTTTAGTAGAGATGGAATTTCACCAAGTTAGTCAAGCTGGTCTCCAACTCCTGACCTTAAGTGATCCACCCGCCTTGCCCTCCCAAAGTGCTAGGATCACAGGCGTTAGCCACTACACCAGTCTCATTTTTAAATCTATATTTAAATTTTATTTAATATCACTGTGCTCAGCTTTGCACAAAGAGTACTACATATATTGATCAAATCATCCTACTATTTAAATCCTTAAAAATCAGAAGAATGCATATTTTTGGCATGATGCCCAAGTCCAATTCAGGTGGCACATTGTTTCACTTTCCCTCCCTGAGAAACATAAAATAGTGTCAGCTGTTATTATCCTATTGCATTGAATCTCCACACTGACATCCACATTTTCAAAAGGGAGTCTTTTGCATAGATGGTTATAATTTCCTTTTACTCTGACAGTATAGATATGGTGAAATCAATGTCAGCTGTTGGGACCAACTCAAACACAAACCCTTTGAGAGGCCAGCCACTAGGCAGCAAACTCCAAATGGTCATTTGCAAAATCTCATCTGGATTAACAGACACATTATCTTTTCCTGCATTCCTATCTTCTCTCCTCTGTAGAAATACAGGGAAACATTTTATAATCATATTTTACCTCTTATTCACATCTCCTAAATGTAATATGTTTTTCAAAGAAAATGTTTTTCAAAGAACCAAGATTTGGGATGAAGCTCAAGTTCCAAGAATAGCTTATGTACAGTAGGAAAAGAAGGCAAGAATATGCAACAGGCAGGTATGTATTAACCACAATTGACTGCACATTCTTTCTCTAGTCAGTTGCAAAGGTAAAGATCTCAGGATTGGGGAAGACTACTTACGGGAAAAGTGAAAGATTATCTCTAAGCAGGATTGTTCTTCAGGGAGAAGAAACTAAAGTCACAAAGGACATAATTTGTTGGTTTTTTTCTCCTTGGATTGAAGGGAACCCTTAAGTTAATAATAATAACAATAAGTAATAATGTTTTATTTGCCTGAATTTTGACTAGTGCTTTTTCACTGGCAGAGAAAACGCCGGTTGGGAAAGTCAACTTATTGGGCAATTTCCCATGCACTGGTTGAACAGGAAGCCTCTAGCTGCAAAAGGAGCAAGTGCAGAAGCAGCCAGAAAGAGCAGTCCTGGCTGGGTGAGCCCCACGCTGTGCCAGCCACCTGAGTTGAGTGCTCAGCATGTTTACGTGCCTTGATCTCGGCTTATGTGTGAGATACCATGTTAACAGTCCTGTTGCCCACTCTGCCCTGGCTTGAGATTTAAATAAAAACAAATTACAGGTCTTAACAGTGATAGATGGACTGCTTTTACATTTGTGTAGAGTATTTTTGCTCTAAGATTAAAGGCTTACGCATTTATCTGCATAAACTAGCCCCTGGAGTAGGGTACTGCTGACATTTTCCAAGAAAAATGAATATCCTAACTTATTCCAAAGAGAAGACTTGGTATTTGTATGGCCAGAGTGACCTTTGCAAGTGCCCTTTCAGATTAGGTGCACTACATGGAAAATTGTGCTCTTACAGTACTCCATAAATCATACCTACCAATTTTCTTTAAAGGGGTATGTAAATATCAGTGTACCAGGTGGGTAAACAACACTAACCTCATACAAATGGCTTGAAAATTGAAGAAAAACACCTTATTTTGCTGCTGAAATTGCTTTTGAAGCCCAACATCGGGGCTTGGGTTGTAGAATGCATGAAATGATTTGTGCACGGGAATAGAAAATGGGCTGATGATAACCACCCTCGACACAGTTCCTGTATTTCTGAGTTCTTTCCATGATCAAAGATATCACTGCTATAGGCATACTACTTTTCTTTGCACATCCCAAATGTGTGTATATTTTAAGTGACATCTTCATTATCTCCGTATTTCTAACTTGGTCAGATAGCTGTTTCAGTGATTAATATCTCTAGACAAAGTTCATGGAAGCCTTCCTGTTTTGGTCACATAACACTTTGCTTAAGAAGGGAAAATAAGATAAAACTTTATAGAAAAAATTTAAAAAGAAGCTGAAGCTGTTGAAATTTCCAAAGTCTTAGTATGAATAAGTATTATTTTTGTAAATGACTGGAATGCACTAATTGAATCTTCTCATACTAAAATAAGAATAAACAAATATTAAGAAATGGTCCTATTTAGACATTTTAATAGAATGTCTGTGGCATAATATACAGCTTTTGCTGCACCCAATTGACATGAATTTTTTGAAATCCAGTTTTGTACACTTTTCATAAAATAGAAATCTTTGACTTAGACACATTTGGGAGTTTGTGGCAAGAATCATGGTTTACTTCTGAGAACACTGGAGATAGTAAAAGATGCACATTTCTTAATCAGATGACTTTCCACAAGGCTGAGATTTTTCTATAATATAGGATAAGTAAATAACTTTTGACATTCTTGTGTATTATAAATAACTTTAAAAATTTCAAAATCTTTTTAACTCTAATTCTATATTACTATTCAGTTTGCTGGTTATTTTTAAATGTATAATTTATCATTAAAATGAAAATAGTCTATGTGAAATATTTTTTCTTTACAGTAACTATTACTCTCTATTTTGCTTTCACTGAGGAATATGTTTATAGGATGAAGGCTTTGGTTTCATAGACCTTAAACAGTGAGAAATCAGTTTCTCCATTTTATAAAGAAATGCATTAAACAAATAAAATCAGATCAGGTGCAGTGGCTCATGCCTGTAATCCTAGCACTTTGGGATGCCAAAGTGGGTGGATCACCTGAGGTCAGGAGTTTGACACCAGCCTGGCTAACATGGTGAAACCCCATCTCTACTAAAAATATAAAAATTAACCAGACGTGGTGGTGGGCACCTGTAACCCCAGTTACTTGGGAGACTGAGGCAGGAGAATCCCTTGAACCTGGGAGGCAGAGATTGCAGTAAGCCGAGATTGTGCCATTGCACTCCAGCCTGGGCAATAAGAGTGAAACTCCATCTCAAATAATAATAACAAATAAATAAAAATTAAAATAAAGTAAAAATCACAACATGGTATAAGTAACATGTGGGCATCCAAGTTGCTTTTCCAGTCCTTTCTTTCCTAATAATAGTTGCTATGTGTGAATGCCTTTTATTCCTTTATGCTTCCTAGATGTAAAGATTAAAACCTGCCCCTGGGTCAGCAGGGGTTATATCGGTGGGATGCACTGACTGTGCTGTATTCTTCCCCTTCGACACACTTTCAACTTTGGGCTCTGTTTTCCCTTTAGAATCATGCAAGGTATTTTGCAGTGCCATACTTTTCTTCTTTGGTTCATCAATTTCCTATTGGTCATAAGTATAATCTTTGATACTCCTTCCAAACAATATGTCTTAGTCTCCTGTTCAAAAGTGAAGGTTGAAAGCTTTTATTTAATATCTTCATAAATGGAGATGTTTAAAAAATAATAATGCAATTTCAAAACTTAGTCTTACTAATACTTTTCATTGTTAAGGATAGTCATACAACTCTTACGTTTCCAAAAATTGATTGTCTTTTTCAATGCAAAAATTCATACTTCAATACAGCTATTGGGTTGAATAATATATAGAACTCTGTATTAAGCATCAAGTGAAAAATGGGTAATTTGTGTTCATCTTCCCACTGTATTAAATGTTTAGAAGGGAGGTGGCAATACCTTCCCTAGTATACACCAATATATGCTGCTTATCTGGAAAAAAATGAGATAATTGGAACAAAGAATGTTTCATCAAAGGAAAAAGCTCATCTGCCTTCATTTTCATTCTGGATTTCTAGGGCACCTTACATTTCATAGACTTGTCTTCTTACATGCTCTCCTGTCTTGATTAAATGAATAAATATTTACCATTTCCACTTTGTGCCAGAGACTGTTCCAGGCCCTCAGTGTACGGAAATTAACAAAGCAAAACAACAAAACCCCTGCCCTCAAGCTGCAGAATTAGTAGCATGATAAAAAGAGATCACCCACGTTAGCATGGCATTATCTTAGCTTTTTGTCTAAGAAATTATCTTGTCTTTCATGTCATCTTAAGTTCAATGTATTTCTGAGGGTTGAAAATATCATCTCTTTTGTGTAAGAATGGAATATGTGGAAAGAATATTCAATATTTTGCACTTTACTATGTTTTAGAAAGGTTTTCAGTAATAAAACATTTTTGAGAAAAGTATTTATTTCTAAACTATTTCATTCATCTTCCTACAATGGGTAGATTATATGAACCATTAATAATCACCATTTATTAGTGTGTTTCTGTTATTCATTATGATGCGTAGTCTGGGGTCCTACATAATTTTTTTTCCAACTGCTTTATCCCAAATTGGTTGTTATCTTCTTGGTTTTCTACTGAATTTACAGTAGGTGTTACACAATTTAGCAATCACTGGCTTTCCAGTTTTAGTTCCATTGGCCTGATTGCCCTTACTATTTTGAAAGACCCTGGGAGAAGGACTAATTTCTTACACATTTATCTCCTCCAGCGGCTAGCAAGACAGACAGCACAGGAAGAGCTCAATAAACACGTTAATTTTCCACTAAGTTCTATAACAGGGCCTTTACTTTTTTTATTACTCAATTTTAGGTTTACTAAAATTGAAAAAGGATTTTCGATAATAGGTACTTTTTGTAAAGATGATAATTTTTTAAAGTAATGATTTTCACATTAAAAAAATCTATTTCAATGGGGAGTTTTGTTAAGCAAAAAAACATAATGTTCCCATGATATTCAATATATACATGCTTGAAATAAAACTCTTCTCCCTCCCTAATTAAATGCAGAAAGTAATGCTGCATTTTTCATACATTTTAAATCAACTGAGTATGGAGGTCAAAAAGGTCTCAGATAGAGAGACAGAGTTCCAGTTGAAATGTTAGATATATATTTTTTTTAATGTTATAAATTTTTCTACCTGATTTTTAAGAAGAAAAACATCAAACCAAAATTTTCAAAGTTTATGGTATATACAAGTGTTAGTAGAAAAGTTATTTTAATTTCATTTTATATTTTTCAATTTAATTTCATCTTTAGTTAATTTTACAAATAAAGCACAGGTAAGAGGGTTAGACCTAACATGGAGTACAGATGGATAAAACCATCCTTCTAATTCTACTGACATTTGTAGGTACATTCCATATATATGTTTTAGAAATAAGCAGAAGGTTATCTGCGAGCCGGTGTTGAACCCTAAAGCTGCTGTATTCATTAATAGCTTCCTACGTTTGCTAGTCCAGCACCTCTCTCTTTGGGCAGCTTCCTTTAAGTGGGCAGTGAATGCGCCATCCTGTGCTACTTGGAAAACCAGTGAAAGTGGTACAGGTCCACATTCTGCACCTCCATAGAGCTGGTCTTAGGTAAAATTCAGAAAGGAAGGGAATCCCTGTCTTCCCTTTCACGTGTGCTTTTACTCCCCACCGTGGCTTCCCCCAACCTTGTGCCCTTCACCCCAATGCCATCTACAGCCATCATTTTGCCTGTCAGTCTTCTGGAACCCTCCACTGCAGCACCTCAATGAGGCTCATCCACCCTGCAAATGCCTCAGGCTCTCGATCGTTTCTTTTTACCATGCTTCTAAACAAAACTTACTTTTCCTGTCTCCCATTTCCTTTTTCTCCTCAATCAGGTAGCCGGCAAAAATGGTTATTTAGACAAAGATTCATTTACATGAATTTCTTAATGGCTAGTAATGATTTAGTGGGTGATCTCTCCCAGGGTAACTGAATTTAAGCAGGTAGTATAGTTCTAATGACATATTTTTTTTTCAGGTCCTTCTGTAGATCAGGAACAGACAAACTTTTTCTGTAAAGGACCTGATTGTAAATATCTTAGACTTTGCAGGCCATACAGTGTCTGTTGCTTGAATCTGCCATGGTAGCTTGAAAGCAACCACAGATCATAGATTAAGAAATGAGCAGGCCATGTCCTAATAAGACTTTATGTACAAAAACAAGAAGCTGGCTAAATTTGGCCTGGAGTCCATAGTTTGCTGATACTGTCTAGATTTTAATCAAACTGGGCGGAGGAGGGAAGCAAAGAGGATTCTGAACCCCTGTGAATCCATACCACAGAGAGGTAATTGTTCTCATCAGAGAAGTTGTTCCTGAATAACTGTGGTGCCAATGGACCCAGTCAGTTTCTAGTAGCAATTATCTAGGTAATATTGAAGACACGAATTGCCTAATGTCCCTTATATAATTTGTTCCCCACCTTCTACTATTGTTGTTTTATTTTTTTTGTAGAACGGGGCCAGGGTAGTAGAAAGTCTCGCATTATGAGAGGACAGGCTTTCTTTCATTGCAGAGAGTAATCAAGCTTCTCTCTTTGCTTTGGCCATCAGGAAACTCACAGAGAAGTTTTGTGTCCTACCATGGTAGTTTTCCCCAGCTTTGACAACACATTCTCTTCTTTTCCTTTTGACTTGACATATTTTCCTTAATTTGGTGTTTGTGGCTTATCACCTTTCTGTTATGTTCCCTGTAGTCATCTCTAAACTTTTTGGAAAGTAGTAAAAGTAAAATATAGATAGAAGAGAAGTACATGAGAAACATTTCGGAAGAAAGAAGAGTGCTTTTCCTCCCTGGTGAAACTGGAGCCACTTTATAAACCAGGTCAATCAAACATACTCTTCAGACTAGCATGTTTGGACATGTTGCAAGGTTGAAAACATTTCCCTACAATTGTCTGACAGACAAAACAGTCTGTCAGTCTAGGTGCCTTATGAAAGGTGTATCCCATTATATATTTGTAAGTGATCTAACTCTGGCCACTCCTGACAGCCACTGGGTGATCACATCTGACATGCAGCCTGACCAGTATGGGTGGGTTTCTGTTGAGAAGCTGCTGCCATAAACATCAGTGGAGAATCCTACCAGTAGACTGGGGACATAGGCTTGCTGCTCCCTGGGGTCTTAAAACAAACGCTGATGACATTTTGTTGACAACCAATGAGTTGGGAGCAGGGCAGGGGAACGTTACAACATCAGGAACCATGGCTGGTCTGTCTGTCTCTCTCTCCTTCTCTCTGTCTCTCTCTCTCTCTGTGTGTGTGCGTGTGTGTGTGTGTGCGTGCGCGTGCTCCAATTTCACACATTCTTGACAATCTTACTTTTACATTTCAAGACCATGAAATAGATGCAGGCAAAATCTATGTGAAATAGATATAGGCAAAAAATCTTCTGGTGCACTGGTGAAGAACTTTTTTTTTTTTTTTTTTTTTTACCTCACTCATGGGAACTTCTCAGATCAGTTATATCTAAGTTATACATGGAGACATCAAAGCAGTTTTCCTGGTTGACAAGCAACTAAGGCCCACTCTCCTGGCCCCTGGAAAAGGTTACTGGGCAATTGTTAGAACTATTGGAGGTTTTCATTATTTATTTACATTTTATATTTATTTATTTATTTAGAAATAGGATTTTGCTCTGTTGCCCAGGCTGGAGTGCAGTGGCACAATCACAGATCACCTGCAGCCTCAAATGCCTGGGCTTAAGTGGTCCTCCCCTGAGTAGCTGGGACTACAGGCACATGCCACCATGCCCTGCTAAGTTTCTAAAAATTTTTTGTAGAGACAGATTCTCCCTATGTTGTCCAGACTGGTCTTGAACTCCTGGCTTCAAGCAATCCTCCAGCCTTGGCCTCCCAAAGTGCTGGGATTACAGGTGTGAGCGACTGTGCCTAGCCTATTTACTTTTAATTAGTACATAATATTCATATCTATTCGTAAGGTACAGAGTGATGTTTTGATACATAGAATGCATAGTGATCAGATCAGGGTAATTAGTATATCCATCACCTCAAACATTTATCATTTTTGGATATTGAATGCTCCCACCACAAAAACAATGGAGGTACCCCTTTCTAAATTATCTCCAGGTCCCAGAGGCAGCACAGCAGGCTGGGAAGAGACACAGTGTGTTGGAAGCTGAACGAGATCTAGCATGGCCTCTGTCTGTAACATGGTCATTGATTCTATCACTGTACAATCAAAAATCATTAAAAAATCTTTAACAGGCCGGGCAAGGTGGCTCACACCTGTAATCCCAGCACTTTGGGAGGCCAAGACAGGTGGATCACCTGAGCTCAGGAGTTTGAGATCAGCCTGATCAACCTGGAGAAACCCCGTCTCTACTAAAAATACAGAATTAGCCGGGAGTGGTGGCACATGCCTGTAATCCCAGCTACTTGGGAGGCTGAGGCAGGAGAACAGCTTGAACCCGGGAGGCAGAGGTTGCAGTGAGCTGAGATCGCGCCATTGCACTCCGGCCTGGGCAACAACAGCGAAACTCCATCTCAAAACACACACAGACACAAACAAACAAACAACAACAAAGAAAAAACCTTCAACAACCCCCTTCTAAAAAAGCCCACCCAGCAGTAGAGGAATATTTCCCAAGTGAATGAACTACTCTCATTCCCTTTCCCTCTCCATTCCTGTCTCCCACTTCTTGCAAATCCTAGTGGCACAGCTGAACTACCTTGCGCTTGATTCTTTGAGATAATCAAATATTGCAATGTAATACTTTTTTATTAGGCAAGTATGACCTCACTAGGGGGAAATTGTAGATACATACACCAGAATGTTTATTAAAAACTGCAGAAAAGTACATATAGTTACCAAGATCAATACACAAATGTTTGCTTAAATATTTAATAGTTTGGTCAAAATAACACACTTTATACAAACAAGTGACTAATGTCCTTAGCTTCCAATATCCAGGTAAATGCATAGGACTTCAAACTTACATTTTTGTAAAGACTTGTGTCCCTTTTCCAAACCCTTCTGTTTATACATGAGCCTCCTCCATGCAGATGCTTTGTGGTCCTTAAGACTCTTGCTTGGCTAAAGATGGAGCTGTGAAGCTCTTTGACAAGGGCAGTAAACCCCAGGGCCAATGAGGCAATAAGCGGTCCTTTTAGACACCTCCAATGCCACTGAGATCTGGCCACAATACTCAGGATCTGCTTTATACTTACGATGACAGTTATGGGTCCATGTTGCAAATGGTGTCAGCATGCCCAGCAGCTGAGCAGAGGAAATGGTAAGGTTTTGCTTTAACCCCAGAGTCACTGAAATATGCAGCATACACTCTATTATCCCAAATTTGTTATTTGTTGTTTGTATATGACACAGACAAGTTGAACATAGTTAAGCAAATAGCCTGGATTGCATTATTATGAATAAATATACAATTCCCATGATGCTTTGAAAATATGTATTATACAACTTGAAAAGTACCTTTATTATTACTTTTTCAGTCTCTAATGGTCTGGTCAGAGGAGCCCAATCTAAAAACCACAAGCCAACACAGAGCTCTTCATTAGGACACACTTTGCAACAATGTGAATGTAATTGACCAGAGTTTTTCCACAGGAAAGGGGAAGCATAAGAGGAACCTTGCCAAGCCCGGTCAGGTGCTGGACTGACAGTACAGTTCTAATGTGGTATTGTGTTGTCAGACTTGGCTTATCCTCAGATCAAAAGAGCCATCAATCTTCCCCAGATCTATACAGATCCGTCCTGGGTCAGAAGAATAATCAATAACCCTTAGTTCTCACTTCACAAAAACAAAAGAACTGTTGGTTTGTTTACCTTTCAGATTGTGTCTTGATTAGGGATCATTAGTGACCATTGTGGGAATGAAACTCTGCGTGTATTGCTAACTCAGTCGGGTTTACTTTTAGGACACTACATGTCACACAGAGGCAAACCCACACAGCATGTTCAGAAATTTCCCGGGAGCAAGGGGCACACACACCAGAGCTGGAACTGTAAGACGTAATGGAAAAACTATGGAAGATTAGAGATGAAGGGACATTAGAGATAATTTAGCCCAAACCCCACATTTTACAGACAGTGAAATTGGGTCTTAACAAGGGCAGCAACCTGCTCAAGGTCACTTGGCTGGATAAAGACAGTATGAGCTAGAGATTATATGTGTACATATGAACCCTGACTAACCTCACATCAGGAGATATATATATACACACACATATATATAAAACTATGCTAACTGCTATGGAGTGAGTTAGGGTTCATCACTATGTGCTGGGGTTCTGTATGTCCCTGGCCAGTTGTTTTGTTTTCTTAGCAAGCAGTGGGCTGTAGTGGAATGCCAATAAGCTTTTGAAACAGACAGGCTTGAGTTCAAAGCCTGATTCTGCCATGATCGAACTGTACAACCTTTGGTGAATTACTTAACTCCAAAGCCTGCCCCCTCATTGCTATACTGTGGATAATAATATCTACATCTTAAAATAGTTATAAGAGTTAAATAGAAATGATATATATAGAATTGTCTGCCATGATACATGGCACACAGTAGGGTAATAATATCTGCATTTTGAAATTGTTATAAGAATTAAACAGAAATTGTATTATAGATATATAAAATTGTCTGCCATGATACATGGCACTCAGTGGGTGTTTGATTAATATTTGTTTCCTACCCTTTCTTTCCCTTTCCTTGACTATAATACAAACAGATTCTAGCATTTGTCGAGAACTTGTCTCTATCTCTCATAGCTGCTCCTGAAAGGTGGGCAACAGAATTTCTGTTTCTCTTAAATTCTGTACAAATGATGATGATAGAAAAGTAGATAGATGGGCATAGATGGAAAATTTAGTAGGTACGCGTTTAAATAAATGTGTGCATATGTGTTATGCTTGATCAATATATTTATATACGCAAATGGTGTTTGGTCACCAACAAACAATGGTAAAGTTAAGTACTAAGACGTAACCTTTATCAATACCTCAAAATAAACTAACAGGAACAGCACAAATTATCTCAGGTAGTGAAACAAACACCCTACAAACACCATTAGGAACACAATGACAACAATAATAATAACTGCTCTAATATAACAGAATCCCATTGAATCCAAATCCATACAAAATACAATGTTCTTCAGGGTTTCATCTTGTGGTTAGTTTTTGAACCAAAGAATGGTATTATAGTTAATTTTCCTGAATATTGAAATAGAAATCTACAGGCTACTCCAAATATTCCAACTAAAGAAGTGGCCAAGAAACCGAGACAGGTGAAATGGGTTGGATGGAAGTCGGGACTCAGCTCAAGGTCATTTGTCTTTTTCACTAGTTTTCACTAGTTTTATTTTCCTGCATCCTGTTCCCCTTGGGGAGGCAGGAGGAGGAGGGTGGATCAGTCAATCAACAGAGAATGAGAGGAGGCACAAACATGCCTGTGATGATTCTCATCACAGGGCATCCTGGTCAGTGACTCTAGCAGCTTTCTCTCCCCTTCCTGCTGGGGCCACCTGTAAATGGCATCTACAGTAGCTCTCCTAAGCTTGAAAAGTGTTCTCTAGCCTCTGGGTTCTTCTCCTGGCCTCAGGGTAGCCTGCCCAGTAGTCTCTGCTTTTCCAGGTTCCTCTCCTGCTGGGTCACTCATACCTAGATTTCCAGGTCTTTGGCTGCCAGTTTAACTGGGCATGCTACCTAGCTTTGATTCCCTTGTCTCTGGAAAACACTGCCTTTGTATGGCCTCAATCAGCATCCCCAGGCTGCTCCCACCGTTGTCTTGGTCAGGCCTAGGATGCATTGTGTAGAATCCCTCTACAAGTGAACATCCTTCTACTAGCGTTTCTCCTGTTCTTTCTTACTGTTTCACCATGTGCTGCATTTGAAGGTCAACATCTCTTTTCTAGCTAAGAGCTAATTTACACTATATGTGTCCTGTTAACACTGAGACACACACACAAAAAAACTGTGTCATTGTTCAGAAGTGATGTAGAAGGGAATCTAGCCCTAGATACTGACAAACATATGACTCTGAGAAACAGCTCCCAAGAGTTGATCTCCTCTGCTTTTCTTGGGTATTCCACCTTCCATCCTCCTGGCAAGAAAGCAAGGGCAGGAACCTAATTCTCACTTTATATAGATAATGAAACTGAAGCTCGGAAAGTCAACTCCTGTACCTAAGTCATACAGACAAAGTGGTAGAGACCGGACTTGAACCCAGCTCTAACTGGCTGCAAAGGGCCAGCTTTCACCACTCCATGGTCCAGGCTCTTCTGTGAAGGGCAGCTCAGTTTGTAGAACAATCTGGGACACTGAAGAGCAAGTTTGGACTGGGCAGTTCTGAATGGTGGGGGATTTGAATTTAGGTGATATGAGAAATTGAGGAACCTGGGAAATTGGCCTAAAGAAGAGAGTATTGAAAGGAGCAGATTGGGTAACCATCACGTGAGTGCTTTAAGGGGAGTGGGGCAGGAGCAGCCTTAGCTTGGTTCTCTCTGATATACTAGACAGAATGAGGTGAAAGGGGGAAATAGATGTGCAGCATGTAAGAATACTACAAGGAGGCTTCCAACTGGGAAAACTGTGCCAAATGTTGGCCAGAGGAGCTAGGGAGGGCCTTGTCATGACATGTGTTGTAAGCAGAGGCTTTGAAAATCACTTAGTGATTTGTTAGAACGCCGCTACACGACAAAATGATAGCGAGAGTGTCTGAGTGGCTACTATTTGCCAGGTATCTTTCTGAACACTTTCCATGCATCTTCTCAATGAATCTTCCCAAAGACACCCTGGGGTGGGAATGGTACCCATTTTGAGAAAACAGACAGCTGAAAGGATTAAATGGTTTGCTCAAGATCATAGGGAATTGAGAAAAGTTTAGATTCGAACCCAGATAGTAGGACTTCAGAAACCAAACATTTATCCAAGAGACTTTCGACTACCCCTGCTAACTTTGAGATTATATGAAAGCCTCCATTCCTTTCATGATCATATTTCCTAAGATTAGAGTTAATAGCTTCTCCACCTCTCCATCCTCATAAATATTGTCCATTTTTCCTCAAATAGTGATACTAGGATTTTATTTCTTTACCATGTACAACACATTAAAATGAACAATAACTGAGAATGATGATGAGCCTCTATTAAAAGAGAACAAATTAAAGCCAGACGACACATCTTTACAAACACCTCAGCCATGCACATGACAGTTCTCTGATACTTAAGGACATATTCAAAGAAAATGGCACTTTGAACTATAAATTTATTTGCACTGAAGTAGTGAAGCATCACATGCCCTTGCGTCTATTTCATGGGAAATTCAGTGCCTGGTTTTGACAGCTAGTCCTAATAATAAAAAGGTTTTAAATGTAAGGTATAACAGCGTTCCAATCAGCGCCTAATCAGGGTTATGCTTTTCAAATTATATTGTGTCTGCTTTCACCTCCTGCCTATTATCTGCAATAAAAACAGAAGTGCTTAAGAAAATCCTTGATCTGTGCACATATATTTTTAATATTAATATGTCAGGCCAGTAGCAATAAGGATATTAGGGAAATGATGGAATTCTCCCCCAGCTGGACATGTTAATTGAGAAGCCAAGTTTCGAAGGCAAAGTTCACATTTGTGCAGATGGTGGGACAATGCCGGGTGGCGGCGCGGGTCAGTGTCAGTCCCAGTCCCAGCTCTAATGGCTTGAGTCTCTGCTTTCTATGCGTCAGCTGGTCCCTCTGGGCTGTGTAGGTTGGGGAAGTCTGTCTCTGCATTTTTTTCTGCCCTTGACTCTGGGGTAGTAATTTCTCTGGAAATGTCAATGTGCCTTCTTTAGAAAAAAAGCAAGGGTGGGAGGTGGGGGGACAAAGAGAAGAGGAAGAAAAAAAAAGTTTGTTTTTCTCATTGGAGGAAATATAAATTTCAGTTCACCCTGCCCTCTCTTCCTTCCCCCTATCAAGAATAAAAACAGTATTCACCTTATCTGTGGAATGGAGAACATTATAATCATCTCAAAGTAAGGAGTTCAGCTCTCATGGACCCAAGATAATAACGGGCCCAATGGATATTTCCTTTTTTATCTGGTTAGCTTTAGAATTTATCCACATTTATAGACAATTTTCCACCTACCACTTACTGCCTTTAATGTGATTTGTGTATTGCTACCCACCCTTCAAATACAGTGGTTGGTACTAGCAGCCTTTAATAGTTTCAGTTTCCTAAGTGATATAATTATTTATTATCTCTAATTAAAATTCAGAGTTTGGCTTTCAGCAAGAGTCTGGATGTGAAGCCCATTTTAATGAAAAGAGCAACTGTGAGCTGTAAATTTCTTTATGAAAGAGATAACTTATATAATCACTAGTAACCTTTTTCAAGAATATTATCTCACTATTTATAAAACAATGCCTCCTTTACTTTAGAAATTGTCATTTGCATATGAAAAAGACATATTTATTGATGCTTTTGACTGATGCACATTTTTCATTCAGGAATGCTCTTTTCATATCACTCATATACCTTTGAATTTCTCTTTGAAAACTCTATGTTACAATTCTTTAAAAGATTTTCATATGTATGTCTGCATAGGCATACACATAAGTAGCCATCAAGAAAGCTTTTCATTGTTAGTTTCTTTTAATAATTTCTAATTTAAAAATTCAGAACCCTTTATGCTTCCAAAGCCACTTGTGATAAACAATGACTCTCTATATTCTTTCTCTCATCCATAATCCTATAGCTAAAGTTCTTTCCTTCCAGAGAAGAAATCATGTATTTCCGTCTAACCATGATGAAAGTGAACTAAAGATTGTTCAGGCTCCTACTACGGTAATAGTGGCAGACAATTTCATTTACTTAGTTTTTTTTTTTTTTTAAGTGGCTTATCATTTTGCTAATAAACACATTTGGGGAAAACAGGAATCACTACATAATCCTGGTGTAGAAATTTGCTTTACAAAATTTTTCTCATGGAGGGAAATATGGCAGAGTTTAAGAACAAGTGCTTCAGCATGTAACTCAAAGGCCCCTCTTCAGGGTCTCGGTTTTGCTAGCCATGGGTTTACAATGAGTTGCTGTGATGAAACAAACACCATGGTTTAACTACCACCTTAAGCAAAGGGAAATGCATGGATATGACTTTTTTTTGGTTTCCTATTTTTCTCCTCTTGCTCAAGCCTTCAATAATTCCCACATCAATTATTTTTTATTGCGAAACTCAGGCCCTATAGGTTGAGCTTATGAAATAAGGTGAGAAAGCTGAAACTGTTTTCCCAGAGTTTTCTTAAAATGTATTAGAAAACCATTCTTAGCTGGGCCATCTAATCACACCCATGTGCATTCTCTTTTTAATTAAGCAAGTTAACTTATTTGGCATTTATGTTTTATGCATGAGAACTCCTAGCTTTCAGATTACTTCATTTTCAGGCCATGTAATTCAGAAGCAGAAAGATCCATAGAAACATCTTTATCCAGGTTGTGTTAGACAATATCTTTGCCAGAAGAGAAAACATACACATGCCCAAAGGATCTGCCCAAATTAATCAAGACTAAGATTTTGCATTTCTATGAGTTTTGATCAAGGAAAGCCTGATGTTTCATTAAGGGAGAGACATTTGATTAACTACATTTCTTCTATAAACCCAGATGTCAAAATAATGTGGACAGATACTTAACCATACATGATTAACGTTGGGAGGGAAATATCTATTGTTATAATTTATATATACTTTTACTGTAGTTTTATTTATTAATATGTATTTTAGATGCCTGCTCAGTGCCAGGCGCTATGCTAGTTTTATTTATTCATATATATTTTAGATGCTTGTTCAGTGCCAGACCCTATGCTAAGTGGTTGGAGAAAGTACAGATAAGTGAAGCTTAGTTTTTGGTCTCAGGAAATTACAGAGGAAACTGACATAAGCCCAGCTGAATCTATGGCAATGTCAAATAAAGTAGCATGGGAGAGGTAGAAACCAAGGTGCATGGCCTTCTAAATGGATTTAATACTCAAGTTATGAGGTAGTTGAAATAGTGGTTACAAAAAAAAGCTTTAGGGTCAGATTGTCTGAATTTAAATCTCAGCTCCACCAGTTACTAGATGAGTAACTAGGAAACTGAAGTTTCCTAGTCTGGACAGATACTTAACCATATACAATTAACACTGGGAAACTGAAGTTTCCTGGTCTGTGAATGGGAGTGGCAAATCATTTCCACCCTTCTCCAACCATTTACCATAGTGCCTGTCGCTGAGCAGGCATCTAAATATATATGAATAAATAAAACTACAATAAAAGGGTATATAAATTATAAAAATAGATATTTCTTACTCAATGTTAATAATGTGTGGTTAAGTATCTTCCCAGGTTATTTTGATGTCTGGGTTTATAGAAGAAATTTAGTTAATAAAAAGTGTCTCCCTTAATGAAATGTTGGGGTTTCCTTGTCCCAAACTCATAGAAATGCAAAAATGAAATTTCACTTATCTTCACCTTTTCCAATCACTTAGCATAGTGCCCCAGCACTGAGTAGGCATCTAAAATATATATGAATAAATAAAACTACAATAAAAGCATAAAAAATAGTAGAGTATGGATAAGAGTGGGGGGTTGTGAGAATGGCTCTACTTTATGAGACCTACTTAAGATCAGAGAAAAAGGTAAGTAACTCTCCCCAAATGACAGGGGAAATAAGACAAAATGGAGTTCTCTATGTACTAATAAAAGTACTATCAATTTTAGTGTAGAGAAAAAAATCTGGATTTGATGGCATGGTATTCTGCAGTGCTATTAATTATTTCATTGAAAGTTGTGAACATTATAGTATCATGAAAAAGGCTGCAGATATGTGATGAAGTCTGAAGTTTCTTCTCTATATCATACAATTTCATTTTGGTGTTGAGCATTTGTGAAGTCAGTCCTCTCAGAAAGCGAGAGTGTATTATTCACTTGCTAAAACAGAACTGTAAATTCATTAAAGGTTTCTAAGTAGAATAAAGGTTATGTGTCAGAAATATGTAATTTATTTATAAAATATTTAGATAAAGTAGTAGTTAAATCTTAACTCTTTGGTGTAATTGGTTTATTAAATGTACCTAATTTGATTTTGATTTATAAAGATGAGCCCTAGCAACTTACCCTAGACTAATGAAAAACAGCAAAGTAGGTATTTTTTTGAATAACACTTTCCTCTTCATAGTGAAAGACTCCCTTAGTTTTTTGTAGAAACTTTTCCTGGCGTGATTTTATGTTTTAGGAGGTTTCACCATATCAAGTGAGCCTGTTTTTACAAAATTCAGAGCAACAAAAAAGAGTCTTCTTATTTTTTTACTTAAGTATTCAGAGTACACTGTCAATGTACCATTTCTGCCTCTTTCCCACAAAGCACAAAATTTATCTCACTTGATTTCACCAAATATTCTTTTCATCTAATCATTTAAGTGATCCTTGGTACCTCTGTTAAGTGTTAATGCATTTTGCATTACTTACTGTCAATAGCAAATCTAAGGTATTCTAAACTTAATTTTAGGTTTGGTCTCTTTTAGTAATAGGGAATAAATATTGCTGCACTATT
Source organism: Rhinopithecus roxellana (assembly GCF_007565055.1). NCBI lineage: Eukaryota > Metazoa > Chordata > Mammalia > Primates > Cercopithecidae > Rhinopithecus > Rhinopithecus roxellana. The sequence goes on from NC_044553.1 coordinate 22,589,211, forward strand.
GTCAGTGTTAATGCAAATAATAGAAGCCTTAGTATATCCACTGACAATCCATTAATACTCTGGTCAACTTGATTAACATTGATTCACCATATACATGGGTTGTTAGAAAATCTATGTTGTATGTGGTCAGTAACAATATAATTACTTACTGTAAGCGTGTCCAGAGATCTGCTCTATATTTCATTATTATTACCACAGCTTATTCACATGAAATTATGGTAGATCTTCAAGTCTACAGTCTTTGACCACAGACCCAAGCAGGTGTTTGTTTAATACTTTGGTCAAAGATCAGTGAGTTAAAGGTTAGGCCAGGGAGAGTGAGAATAGAGGGGTCATCGCACTTGCAGGAGGGGGTGAGACTTGATCTTCTTGGGTCTGGAACGGTCGAACCCCAAGGTCACCCATTAGTGATCCTGCCTTTAAGGACTGTGGGATGGCAACAATAAATTCACCATGCCAGAACCTTTAACCCTCTTAATGCTGTGAACACCAGGAGCCAAGGCCAAAACCCAGAAGCAATGGACCCAGGGAGAATTATTCACACAACTGTCTGAGGGATGTGGCATTTATGTCCTTTAGGCTTGTCTCTGTTAGAGCGGACAGCTAAGAAAAAATGTTAATGTTGTTTGATGTTCAAACTTTCCAGGCAAACAATACATCCATGCATGGGGTGTAGACGTTATACAAATATGGTGCAAATAGCATTGTTGAATTGTCACAATGTCATTCTGTAAGGAGTGTATCCAAGTAACAGAGATTCTTAATGTAAGATTTGCTCCCTCTCCACATTTAGAAATAATCAATTCATTAAAGATAATGGAATTAACACGTGATGTTAGAATATTTCTTTCTTAGTAAGTACAGGATTAACATGGGGAAGACAACACATTTTAAGAAAGCCTAATGTTAAGATCTCAAACATAATTTCGCTTAACATACAAATCATTCCATCAATTAGTGAACTCCAAATTTATCGGCAAGATTTATGTAACATGGGCAAAGACAGCTTACTGTGCTCCTGTGAACATTGTTAAAGTGAGTGTGGAAGCTTCCACCAAGTGGTAGCTGTGTCATAAACTGAAACCTTCTGGGACCAATGAGCATTTCTAAATATCTTCTACATGTGTTATAATTATTTCTAAAATTAAATCATTTATCAAATATGTTACCCTATGCTTTTCTAAGTCAGCCTCCTCCCTATAGCTATCTAGACTGAATATGCTCAGATTTAGATTAGCTATGAATATCCTGTTGATACTAACCCAGCTTTTTTAACACTTAAAATGGCTATTCCATCCTCAAACACAGATTTAAGTTCAACCCACTGTTGGGAAGCAGGTTTACTTTAATATACCATTAGCCAGACTGTGGGACTGAGAAAAATAAGGAAAGTCAGTCATTACTACAAAGCAAAAGTCATGTTATGGTCCTGAAACCAGTATCCTCTTTAAAGAGAGGCAGAATCAAGTCCAAGACATGAGTGACTGGTTTGCGCTTTGGCGAATCCCTTGCTTTTTGAAATGGGTTAGAATACTGAGTAGCAACATTAATTTGTTCTTAGTCTTAGTCCCACCTCTGAGTTATAGACCACCTGGTTTTCCTGTGGTATCAGCATTTATTAAGTCCAGTATCTTTCTTGAACAGGTGTCCCAATTTAGATGATAAATTACGTGGCCACTCTACCTAAAAGTATGTTTGAGTACATCATGGTGTAAAAGCAGTGGCATACATGCTAAGTGCTGCCTGGCTCTATACAAAGAGTATAGAGATTCTGTCACTGACCTAAGGAATTTACAATACAATATATGGCAGAGATGGGACCTACCCTAAGTCAGAATGTTCTGAATGTAAAGTTCTTTAGAGAGAAAAGAGAAATTAATCCCAATCAGGGTACTTCACCAAGGTGCTGAAGCAGTAAAAAGAAAGTAGGGCTTACAAGGAAGCACATTGATTGAACTGCAATACAATGTACGTGAAGGAGAGGGAGATGGGCCAGGGCACCAACACTGGGCTATGTCGTGGGAACTCCAAACATTGATTAAGGTATTTAGACCTGTGCTATAAGGAACTAGGAGTCTAAGAGTCAAACATCTGTTTCAGGGAGATATTGCTTTCAAATATATGTATTTGAGAAGGAACTATTAGAAAATGTTTAGGAGGCTACTGTCCAGGCCAGGGAGAGAAGCCAAGGGCATTTATTTAGCAGTTTTACAGTACTAGGTTTGTCAAATATGCTATCTCATTTAATCTTCAGAACAAGTTTATGAGGCAGGTATTGTCATCATCATCATCATCATCATTGTTATAATTCCTATAATTCTTTTACAAATAGACAAACAGTATTAAGGAGGTTAAGTTACTTGCCTGGGTTCATAGTCAACCAGTGCAGAACCTGAGTTTGAATCTGATTCTGCTGTGATTCCAAAACGCTTGCACATTCTAGTATAACATTGCACTGTCTCTCTGGAACAGAAGTAGAACTTAGCGCCAGCACACATTTTGAGGTATCTAAATAGAATCCCTGTTTCATTATTTCAGGCAAACACTGCATAACACATCTGTTTTGTGCTCTATCAAATTCAACAGAAGAAATGTGTGATTTATTTTTGAGGAAATAAAGTTTACCTAGCCCCTATAAGCAGGCTTCAGAACAAAAGTAGAGCACAATCACTTGATTTTATGGGATATTTGAATTCAATGTGCTTCTGAACAAAACTTCACAAATCATGGGTATATGCAACAACTCTGGTGAGTCCAAGGAAGTTAATGAACCAAAAGTTCCAGGATGAGGTATGAAAACACACAAAGGTCAAAGTTTTTTAAAAATGGCAGCTTTCAGACCAGTAGTTAATTCCTTCTTTCTTGTCTTCATTTCCATTACATGAATCAAACAAAAAACTGATAAGCAACAACAACAAAACTCAATGTATCTGATATGGCAACCTCAACAGAAAAGAAAAGAAAAACAAGAAAACCCTTTCATCTAAGCAGATTTAGAGCCATGAACTTAACAACCAATGGCTTCTTCAAGAAAACTGGGAGGCATTCATTTCTATGTATTTCTGTCTAGGGGCATAGAGCGAAAGGGAAAAAGAGTAGGATACTTTGGGATGCTTTGACCTCTTGTGAAAATTTGATAGACATTTCAAAAATGACCCAGAATGGTAATCAATTAAACCCAGCTCCTGGTGAGGTTGAATATTTAGCTCGTCTTACAAATGGGCTGCCCGTTCTCAGGCATACGGTGAGTGACGCTGGACGCACCTGTTTATTTTGCTCTAATTACACAAGAGTATATTTTGGGTTGGAATCATTAGCTCCAACAAATGAAATCCCTATTTTTATTCAAGTAAACATAGAAATGTTTAAATGATTCTGCAAAATGAGGACATGCACCAAAGACAACAAAATTATGACAACAAATTATGTAAACTTTTAAAAAATCTTGTTATGTTTTTCCCTGAAACTAGAACATCTACAATATGTTTCCATTTTGGTAATGTGTGCATTGTTGTTGCTTTTTTCCCCCAACTTCCAACATCCTTTGCAAATAACACATTTTTTCTAAAAATAAGAAATGGCTCTTAAATGTAGAGGAAAAATATGCTTGTCTAACCATAATTTTTTTAGAGAGAAAAAAAAAGCCCCAAGCTGCTTTAAAAACTGAAAGACAAAGAAAGTATATTTCACTATAAATTATTCATTGCACTCATTTTGGATCAATATTTATAGATATTCACAGGCTTTTTATAAAGCTTGGGAGATTCTTTTAAATGTCATAATTTCCTTCTCAAAGCCAATGTCAGAAGCACAGCTTAGTGCTGACAATAAATGAACACTTGAGGTGCATGCCCTATTTTTTCCATCCTTTAGCATCAGGGCAGCTTGAAACACTGTGGGTTTCTGCCACCATTCTACCAAAACACTCCATTACTGATCTACTACATTCTGCCAAGCATGTAGAACAAATAAACGAAGAAACTGGTCATCCTTTCCCGTTGAATGAGAACAGAGATGTGGCCACTATGAGGATTCTCCATTGAGGAATTTGGGGCAATGATTTTTGCATTCAATCCCATCAACTCACATTACGTGAACAATAAAGGTTCCTAGAAAATATGGGTTGGGGAAGACCTGGTAACATCTCACAGCTTTCCGGAGAATGGCCTCTTGCTTTTACGGTCTGCTGGGGACAAGCCTGAAGATGAGGCTTAGAAGATAGAGGGGCATAAATCAGAGAATGTCCTGCCAATCAAATATTACCTGCTTCACTCCTCTGATGCCCCCAAGAACTCAGATTTCTCTACCATGAAAAAAATATCAGCACCCACAGGACTGTCTTCTCAGGCCCTCTGCCAGGAGCATTGTTACAGTGAGAGAAAAAAAGGTTTAAAAGCTGCCACAGCGAATTCACCTACCCTGTTTAAGAAGCAAAAAAATAAATAAATAAATAAAGTCTCTTTGCACCATCAGAAAAAAAATGTTTTATTTGCACCTTCTTAATTAGGACAGTAGAAATAGTTTAAAATTATTAAAATACAATATGAAAACAGAATTTTTAAAAATTATTTGCCCTTCTTAATGGGATAAGTGAGAGAATTTGTATATTCTAAGTATAATAAAAAATCAAAGAGGTCATCACAGTTAATTTTATTGACTGCACAAACACTTTTGCTTTTTATTACACTGAAGAAGTAGAGCCACTGAAATTGTGTGTTTGTTAATGGTTTTATAGGAATGAAAAAATAAAGTCTAAGAATCAAAATCGAGATCTCAGCACAACCAGGTACCCTCATCTGGGCCTTTCAATTCTGGGTCTTTCTGTGTCACGAATGGGTGCTCTCAGAACAATAGTGGGGCTTTCAAAGGGCAAGATAATTCAGCAACACAGCCAGTGTCAGTTTACATTGAATGCTACCATGAAAAGCTCTTGCGCCCTTCATTCTTGATCTTAAAATGATCACTTCATTAAAATGGTTCTTTTCAATAAATGCATTGCCTTCCCAAGTAGTAACAGCCATTCAGTCACTGACTACATTAGAGTGTGTAATCTAGAATATTTTAAAAATGATTTTAGCTGCAAAATGCCTTGGGAGTCTTCAGGTTGAAAGGCATTACATCACTAGGAACAATCATTAATGTCAAATATTACCTTTAGACAAAAAGTGCTATCTGCAAACTTGGTTGCTTATCAAAAGAGTTACAGCAGCTCTTAAGGAAAATGACTGATGGTAATCCGAGGATGACTTTCCCTGAGTGGGGCACAGGCCACACTCTAGTGAAGAATAAAGCATTTCAGTGATACTTATTTTTTCTAATCCGCAGATATGTCCCCAGTTGCAGCTGATTTTTTTCCTCTTTCTTGATCAAAAAGCACACCAACTTGGGGCCAATGCCAATAAACACCCTTTCTATTTATATTTGAACTGCCCTGCATCTCCGGAGAGCTCTGATGCAGTCCATGATCTTACTTGAAGCCTGAAGCCATTTCCTCAGAGTCTTCCTTACAAGACTCCAATGCCTCAGTGACTTTCTGCATCAGCAGTTCCATCTTGGGGGCACGAAGATTGATTTTCTTTCTCCCTGCGAGTGAAAGTCCAGAATGTGCGCCCCCTGCGTACTATCCTGAGAGACCGACAATACAACCACCAGATCAACTTGAAAAACTCATCGGGGGGGCCCTCCAACCACCTCTGCGCTTCTCACTAGGTTAAGTGCTCCATATATCAATGAAGGCAAGACCCACTCATCCCAGTTCCCACCAGAGCTGCACGCTGGAATTATATTTAGCTGAAGTTTTGTAACGCTCCACGTCTCCCACGTAGAAAATCTACACCACAGCACTTCAGTGCATGCATGAACATTCAGGATGCAATCTTGAAACTGGGGCCTGAAAATCACATACATCTTGATCCAGAGCTGAAGTAAAAATAAGGTGTTTTGCTTGATTGATTAGGAAATCATTAATGTGGTCATATATATATGTGTGTGTGTTTTACAATATTTAGGGCCATTTTAAACACTCAAACTGAGTTAAAATGTAAATGAGTCGCTTAAAAATAAGAGAATTTTTTGATTTATTTTGTATTTTAGAACTAGAAAAGTCTCCTTTTAAAGCAAGCTTGATAATTTCAGGAAAATATTTGAATTTTTAATGAAAACAGAAATCGGGAAAAGGCAACACTGATGAGCATCAACCATATATCTGTAATAGATTATTTTCTGTACTTTAAGAAAGTACTTTCTGTTTTATGCAAGAAAGATTGAGAACTAGGACAGGGTAGAGGAGGTAGGTGGAGAAATTCAGACATATAATCTGAACACACATGAAGCAGAGTAGCCAGCCTCCACAATTCAGACCTACAAACTTAAGAAACAGTGACGACATTACTTTCCTACATGCAAATTAATGTTGTTTATTGTTGGCAAGAGTATGAGAGTCATAATATGACATTCTTTCCAAGTTCTACATCTATACAAGCAAAATAAATAATAACAATTGGAACCCAAATTGGTAGAACACTCAAGCTATTTTAATCGTAGACTATAATCTTAGCTAGAAAGGGCATTTGTCATTTCCTCACTATCATTGGATTATTGAAATTTTCTAGAGGAAAATTGCAAAAAACTTCACCTCATTCTTTGAAAAACATTAAGCAAACAAATATTGCCTTGAACCAAGGCATAAAAATTGGCGATATAGCTTTTTTGACATAATCCATACAATAACCGAGATTTGATTACACTGGTATATTGCAAATTTGAAATTTGAAAATTTAAATTATTACAGTGTGTTTTGTCTTTAAAACCATCGTCTATAACACATATCTTTAGAAAAGTGACTGTTAGGTTTTCTGGTGATATATTAATATTACTTGTGCTTTGTTTTATTTGCATATGTATCTTATTTGATATTTTGTTCTCTATACTATAATCACTTTAATACTTCCTGATACAAACTGATCTGATCTATAAGTTGCCAAATAAACATTCCTTATCAGATTACATGTATAACATTCATTTCGATCTTGTTTATCAAGACATCTTTTACAAAATCCTGTACATTTTCAAAAGATCCTATTGAGATAAAATTTGAAGCAAGGATTCTTAAATGAAAGAGAGAACCTCTCCAATGTCTCAATATTTAAGCATCAAATTCCTATCAAAATGTATCATGGTTATATGAAAGCACATAGCCTTATAAAGACTAGGTACGCTTATCTTTTATCTCACACAATAAAAATAAATAAAAGACCAGAAGAGATTCACTGTCTCTCTACTACCCTCATTAGCAAAAATCTGGCAAGCAAACTAGCACAGGTAATGTTGATTTAACTATATATATATATATATATATATATATATATATATATATAATATATATATATTTTGGTGATAGGGGGTGGTGGTGAAAGGGCAGATTGAAATGATATACATCAAATATTAGTAGCCTTTTAAGAAGCCATCGCCCATGGCCCTTAACCCCTTACAGATGGCAAATAAGGTGCAGAGCAAACGAAATTAAGATGATAGTGTGTTGACAGGAGCAGGCAGATTCCAGTTTTCATCCCTACAGACAACAGGAATGACATCACATCTTTTCAAACTGACACATTAATGAATTTAGCAACACCTGAACTTTTCTGGCAAGAGACACCTTTGACACCAGCAGGTTCTTTCGTGTCAGTAATAATAGGATTCTGTATCATTCCCCTACTCCATATTTGATGGCAGAATTACCTTTTGGGCCCTAACAAGTTGACAGGGTTTCATTTTGCTTCCTCTTTTAATGACATCTTCTTTGCAGGTGAACTGGAGATGTAATGACTTCCTTTTTTGTCTTGGAGGATTCCTAAATGTCATTGAGAGACCCAAGACGTCTCAATCTCACTTAATGCAAATGGAGAATCAAGGGTTTTTAAAGGTGAAATGGATCTTGCTAATGAAGAAGTATCACTCTTTGTGGGCATGCAGCTTGTTAGTTCAAGTTAGGTGAGTGTCACAGGTTAAGGTTCAAGCATGATGTGGGGTGTGACTAAAGATGTCATCTTTTATGTATCTGGCTTTTAGAAAACATAATTGAATGGCTGGCAATAAAAACAGGGAATCCTTTCTGCATTTGTGACCCAAAGACAAAGCTAATGAGCTCTTGCCTCAAAAATTTGTGATGATGGGGTCCCAATTATAATAAAGTTAAAATATGTGAACTTTAAATATGTGAACAGTAAAACCACACTGTAAATACAGCTGCCTTATTCATGGGGACCAGAAACTGAAGTTTTCTGTTTATCTTAACTCTGCAGTGATTTTATTTTTCTCATGAATGTGACTCAGTAGTTACATAGTTATCCCTTTGTTTCATTTGCCTTCTTTTCCACAATAAAAAGGCAAGAAAAACAATACTTGTAGCTATCATTAATTTGCAAAACTGTCATGAAGCCCAAAGGAGGATGGGGAGACTCCTCTCAGACTTAAAACCTTGGCAACGTTAGAACTTCCTACACATTGAAATCATGTAGAAATTCGCTGTTTGCTGTCCTTTTTTCTGGTTTTACTCATCTGGCTGGTCACCATTTGGGGGAAATATAAGAAGGGAAAATCCAATTCACATAGTGACATAAAATCTGTTGTGGGTGAATAAAGCCATAGCTCCCCAGCAAAACCAGACTTAAATGGGGAAGTGCTTGACCAGCACAGAGAGGGTTAAAGAGACACTGTTTCAGTTGTCAGCTCACGGTCACCCTCAAATGACCAAGATATGCAGAAAATAATGTCCCATATTATTAAATGATAATATTTCCAACCAGGCTAAACTAATTAGCAGACTGTACTTGGCTTGTGACAGCATTTTGCCTTTCCTTTTTTTTTTTTTTTTTTTTTTTCTTGCCTTAAAATCTGTAATTGCAATGGCCGAAACTTTTCGGACCCAGGTTTATTTGAAAACTGCAAGATCTAACCATTTTAAGAAAGGGCCATCCTAGCAAAGTAGCTCCTCTTTTTCCTCTTTTCTAACTTTTCAAATTCATATAATTAGAAACCGTTAGGTTTACCCATCACCTTTATGAAACAAAAAATATTCATTAAAAGATGAGGATGGTTTCTCAGTGGAAACACTTATATGAACCATGGCCCCCGTGCCATTTTAGGAAAAACACGCAATTACACTTGGTTATAACAGGTAAAATAATGACTTTTTCACCTGTCAATTGCTAGCTTAAAATTCCCACACATGTAGGCCATTTCTGTTTCATCTATTCTTTGAATTTCAGCTGCTTTGCTTTTCAATGCCTCCGTTTCACTGGTGTCTCCTTTGTGTCTGAGACTCTCACACTGGGTTCTCCCTCTTTGGTGCTGGGCTTTCTTTTCACAGTGACATTTCAACATAAACAGTCAATATTCATTACCTCAAAGGAGACTTCCCTCCTATTGCTGACCAATTAAATACCAGCTGAGATAGGCAGACAAAGGTAAAAGGAGCTGTAACACAAGACAAGCTTAGAGCATAGTTTCTGCTCCCTTAAAGGAAGAAAAATTGTAATCAAAACAAAGAGAGCTGGGGATTTGGGGACTATCTCCAAGAGACACAATTCCACGGGATATTATGGTTCCCTATCTTTTCATCTGGCACACTGCAGAGTGTGGGGGTTTTGTATTATTTTTGTTGTTGTTGTTTTTAATAATTCACCACCATGCATTTTTGAGGTTTCACCGAGAAGGACAATCAGCCCTTAATTAGTTCCTGACTGTAGATGGCCATATTGGCATAGGCTGTTTACTCAGATGCTGGTGGACCTGACCTTTATTTTCTTACTCTGCTGCCTAATTTGATTTAGCTTGATTTCTGTATTTCTCCACCACACAAGAGCAACTCAGGAGGCGCCACTTAGAACATCTGTTGAGACTGAGCCCTTTCTGCTGAACTTTCCACAGTATCGGGAATTGCTGGGAATGTCTGTGAGACTCAACTGAGTCCTCTGAACTGTGCATTCACTTCAGGGAAAAATACAAAAAGGGGTTCTCATATATTTCCTTGAATCATTAAAGAGCTCAACTCCCTTCCCACCCCATCCGCCCCTCCCCCATACCCACACACTCTCCAGGAGACACAGAAAAATGTAGGACACTAATGGAGCTGTTTTCTTAGGAAACCTGGATAGGGCTTTTGTTGTTGTTGTTTTAAATTCTGCAAATTTCAAACTATTTCTTTGTTTCTTTTTAAAAATTCTGGGCAGTAGGCATGTGCCAAGCTGCAAGACTTTTTCTCCTCCTAAATGAATCGTGCAGTAAATTGGGCATTTGGATCTTTCCCTTGTGGAGCTATCTCACGAGTAAGCCACTTATTCCACCTTCACAGAACATTCCCCACTTCAGCAGCAAGGGATCACACAGGGTGCTGATTTTTATATTCAAAATGCACCCTTGATTTAAAGGGCTGTAACCCAAACTGCTATCAGGACTTCTTTCCACGAATTCCACATTTCCTTAAGGACTGATTTAGATAAAATTCTCATGTAAGGAGTGACCCTAAAGCAGAAGGTTACATATAAATAAAGCACACACAACCCATTCATTTTCATAAACTTACATATGCATTCTAGCTTTGTCAGCAATTCTAGAAGTAATGATATTATTCCTCAAACAAACAAACAAAAGTCACTCAAGACTACAATCTCTACTCAGCTTCCATTAGAAATAGAATTAAAATAGTGATCAATACTCGAAGCAATGCATAGTCCAAAATATGTGTGTCATATTAATTAGCTGTTTGAGATAAGTGATATCCCAGTTTAATTTTCTGAGAATCCCTCATGAATTATTTCTCTGCTTTATCTTTTGAAAATGAGCGTGCAGTTAATACAAGACAGTAAACTTTTATTTATCCGGGTGTCTTTTATAAAGAAAAAAAAAACTTTAGCTCATAGGAATTGCTGTCCCGTCCCCTCTATCCCAGTCCCTAAGCCAGATTAGGCGAATTTAATCATCAGAGAATTTTATTTTTCATTTGTGCTTCTAGCAGCTAGAGGGCACAAAAGAATGCTTTTACCTTGCCTTGTCTTTTTTTTTTTTTTTTTTTTTTTAAGCACTCAGTGGAACTATATAGACTCAGAAATAAACAAAAATACAGGGGAGGCTGGTGGATTTCATTGCACCTTCCTTCCTCAGATGTCAACTTTTCATATTTTCATTCCAACAGGAATACAAATTCCAAATGACAGGAATATGTGAAAGTGTATAAGAACTTCATCTTCCTAAAATAAAGAATAAACCCCCCAAGAATGAGAGACTCAAGTGAGGCAAAATTGTTCTAAGTTTGGTCCATTGTTACGTTTCTGAACTATTTTGTAAAGCTCTTTGTTCAAAAGCAATCTAAACACACATTTAACCTTTTCCATTCTAGCATCTTAAATATTAATGTTGGTTGTGATTCTGCATTAACAACATCTATTATTTTTGCACTAATAAAAGGCTTACAAGAATAAACATGAAAGGCTTGAAACAACCTTCCTGACAATTAAGAAAGTCAGTAATACTTCAAGTGAACACTTTCTGCAGATCTCAGGAACTGCAGTCAGTGTTTGAGGCTCGGACCCATGGCTATAAGTTTTGCAAACCATCTCTCACACACACTTATACCCACCCCCGCCCCATCTTGTAAAGCTAGCTACTAATACTCAATAGTAAAAGGCATTCTTTTTGGGCCATTTATTTGAAAGCATAATAGTTTGGCATTTTTCTGCAAGAAACACTAATAAACCTCAGGAGGAGTCACATCTGTTGCTGTAGTACAAAATGGGTTGGGCCTCAATAGCATAATATATATAAACACTTTTTCCCCCTAATGAACTGTACCACCCCCTTAGGCATAAATGAGTTGGATCTGGATTGAGTGCCATTTGCCAAATTGTAAATTGCCTACATTTATTTGGGGAGTGCACTAAACAGAGTGCTAATTGCCTTGTTTAGCACTTTCCTTTCTTTCATTTGCACTGGTGTAAAATCTTAGTAAATTAACTCAAGGCTTTTATTATGTAGGTAGCATTTGAACAACCAAGAATTAGTGAGGAGGCAGCATGAAAGGACTGATAAAAGAGGAGTTGGCTCTACCCATAATGCCATTTATATGTCCCTTGAATTAAAAGGATGGAATTAACTTTTAATCCTTGGGCTTTTTAAATAGCTGATGTTAACACAGAATGTATTACGCAGCCATTTTATTCAAATTTGCTCACTTAAAATGGGTAGAATGTTAACAACCATGATCGTATGGGGAAAGTGCAGCTAGCTGTATTCATATACACAAGTGTATATATTAAGATTCATTCCAAATAGCAATTTATGTAGTTGCAGTCAATTGCATAGTCAAGATTCCGGCTTATTGTCAAAGACAAAACACTCCAAAGTCATTAACATCCACTGCTGTGCAGTAGCCTATGTAAAATGAGTTGGGAGTCTCGTCGCCATTCTTAATGGACAGGTGTGTGTTTCAAAAAAGCCATTACCAGATTTAGCATAGCACAGAATGCATGCTGGTGGTTTGACTGCAGAGGATAGTGGCAAAATAGCCCCCAGGGCTGAAGGGCTTGTACTCCTACAGGTGGCCTCCTGTGAGGGGATTGTCCAGGGAGCTGTGGAATCTCACAGATGCAGGGCTCCTGGGATAAACAGAGAGTTTTCTATTCTCAGTGTGCTTGGTTCACTCTTTTCATTAGGTTTTCCAGATCCTTTCGAAACCAGGGATAAACTCTCCGTTTTTTCTTTTTGAAAGAAAAGCAAGTCTGTTGCAAATGATGATTTAAGTGGGAAGCAATAAATAAATCCATCATCTTTATTTTCTTTGTACTGTTCCGTTTAAAAATCATAAAAGTTATGTTTAGATAGAAGTCTGCCTACATGAAAAACCAAATGATAAAAAAGTATGCTTCAGTTCCTTCTTAACATTTGTATTAACCTCTCATCCATAGAGATCTGCAGGTAATTGTGAAGAAACTAGAGAAGAGTCTTTACATGATGACAAACTCTTTGGCTTTTAGGAGGCTCTTCTGGGCCTTTATGTTGGAGCATGTTAACTTTGGAAATGTTTTTCTGAAAAGGCAGATTTCATGTTGCGGGGATAGCAGGAACACATGTTTCCTTGTTCAAGATAAAGGCAATGGAAGAAAGTTTTGGGGTGGTGTCTGTATACAGAAGGGCAATCAGTATTTGCTATATTGAAGGTCATTGTAAATCCAAGTGGAAAGATAACTCAAGCCTTAACAATTTTATCAGCAGAAAAGAAAGAATATGTGTTTGGCTTTAATATTCCCTAAAATCCAAATGGTCTCAAAGTAATTTCTTGATAGGTAATATACTCATGGTAAGAAGGACTTTGAAGACAGGCAGACATATGTGGATCCCAGTCTAACCATTGAACTCTGATCTCCGGCAAGTGACTTCAGCTTTCCGTGTATCTGTTTCTTCATCTCTAAAATGGGAAGATAGTACAAATGCATATGTGCTATTGTGTGAATTATATGACAATGCATTGAAAGTGTCTAAAATGTAATATGCACTCAGTAAATGTTAATCCACCCTCTGATCCTTTTTTTATCTTTGTTCACCTCTAATCCCACCTCTTCATTTATGTAATGAAGAAAGATTCCTGCTTGGATATTAGAAGATATAGTAGTATAATTACTTTTGTTTTATTAATGCAGGGCTTAACAAAAAAGTGCTCCCCTATATAATATCTGAGGGAAGAATAAATTAATAAAAAAAGTTAATCAATGTTTTAACATTTTAACTGGAACAATACTAATAAAGGAATGATTCGGTGGGAATATGAGTTGCCAATATTACTTAATATTAATCCCCCCTCCTTCCCACTCAGACTCAAAAGGAGCTGGCAGTTTTAACTATGTATATAATTATAGAAGACATTTATTTTATATACATATGTATATATAATATAATATATATTATACTGGCAGCCTTGTGATGAAACATGCTTGTGAAATTTCCAGAACAGAATGACTTGGATTCCTACATACTTCTCTGGATGCCATGAGGTCTAGCTATCACTCAACAGCAAACTGTGGTTTTATGTAAGTTTTTCATGGAATAAGATAGGATTTAATGTATTTCCAAAGCTAATTTATTTGCCAGGGAAACAAAATGATGGCACAATGACGAAACTTTATCCAATTTCCCATTTAAATCGAAAGCATATTGACACACGACGGCTGGAGACAAACCAGATAGGAGAAGGCTGAGAGAGGGTATTTGAACTTATGTGATGTATTTTAGGTTCTTCATCATATAAAGTGTTTACTAATTCAGGGTGATTGCCATTTTTAATAGGAAGACTTAATGGTAGTTCTACAAAATAATAGTCCCATGTGAAATAATGTAGGCTTCCCTTAAGTCATATGAGGATACATTTATTGACTAATCCTTGATTAGTGCTAAACTGTGCTGAAGATGGGTCTTTAGGTTCCCCACAAGGAACTGATTCCGTAGTTATCAATGTGAACATTTACACTAATAGGAGTCTTGGCCAACCAATTCAGAAAGGGGGCATTTGGTTTTCCATGAGTCCTTCACCAAGGGCAGAAGCAAAATGCTAGTCATCTATTCTTTAATTAAACAAATGGAGAGTCTGACTAATGAGAGATGTTTCTACCATTTCCTTCCAATGTGTTTTTCTTTCTTAAACCCTTAGGCAAATTGTCTAGAATGTAATCTTTCATGCTTCAAATTATTCCTTGAACAAACCCATAATTTGTAGAGGTTTGCATTTTAGTCTGTAAAAAAGGTAAGGGTACTTCTGATTCTCCACTTCCTAGTTTTTCTCCCATTTCTTTGATCTAATCTGTGACATTTTAATCTATTATCAGGTACGGGTAAAGAGGAGCATCAGTGGAAACTATTCAAATAGATGAACCTGGGTTTTTTGTTCAAAGAAAAATGTGCTTTTTGAGGGTTATTTGCCAATTATACTGAATGTTATGATCCCTGGGTTCCCTTCTTTTTGTTTTTTGATATCCATAACTCTCGTGGTCTGCAATCCACTTCCATCTTGAACAAACTTGCCAAATGTTCAATGAGTGTGTAATTAGCTAACTGGCCTTGGCACGTGGAACTTTTTAAGGTATAAAGTGATCTCAGACATTCAAAATTTTGGAAAACTCAAATAAAACTATTTGGTTTTAAGAGGGAACTCATAAAAATTGGCAATAATGAAATTGAATACAAAAGTGTTGTGCACGACTTTTCACAATTATGCCACCTTTCTTATGAAAGATGCCACCAGTTTATCAATAAAATCTTAGTGTAAGGTTGCAGTTACCTAGTAGTTATCCAATTTGTTATGGCCTAGGCTGTGTGTGTAATACAGTGTTAGTTTTCATTCATTGGAAACATTCTGGCCATGAAACCTTAACAGGACAGTGCTTGCTAATACAGAGCAAAGCCTGAAGGAGAGAAACAGAAAGCCTCATCCATTACATTCTCAGCCACCATCATGAGATCAAAACCAAATACACTCTAGATAGATGATTCATTGGGCTAGTCATGAAATATAAAGCCTCTCACTATCCCAGACATTTTCTGAGACATATCTAACCGTGCGCACAGTAGAAGAGAGGCCTATCCTGCAAGCTTGATTAAATACTAAGTAAATTGTGCCAAGAAACTAATGTCTAGAGACTGGAGGAGTCTAGCAGTATTGGTAGCATTGTTTCTAATAATAAGATGAAGAAGTCTGGCACATGCTCATTTCTATCCTGCATATAATATACTGCCCATTCTGACTCCTATGCATAAAAGATCTGTACATGTGTCTTCAAAGTCTTACAATATTTTCCTTTCTATTCTAGGAACCGGAGCTAAAAATACTCAGGTGATTTTAAAAATATAATTTATAGAAGCTCTTTAACTGAACCTGTTGCTTTAAAAAAAGTTTGCTCTGTTCTTCTAGCAGGAGTTTACTTAAGAAAACAATCTTAAATGAGAGAAAGCCTTAAAAAATGATTTAATTGCATCTTTTCTTAGTAGAATTATTTCGTATTAAATAAAACATTTGCTATAACCCAAATGTTCAACTCAGAAGGCAAAGTATCATGCAACCCAAACAAAAATTATGTTTATGGTCGGGTGTGGTGACTCACGCCTGTAGTCCCAGCACTTTGGGAGGCTGAGGTGGGCAAATTACGAGGTCAGGAGATTGAGACCATCCTGGCTAACACAGTGAGACGCCATCTCTACTAAAAATAGAAAAATAATTTAGCTGGGAGTGGTGGCGGGTGCCTGTATTCCCAGCTACTTAGGAGGCTGAGGCAGGAGAATGGTGTGAATCTGGGAGGCAGAGCTTGCAGTGAGCCGAGATCTGGCCACTGCACTCCAGCTTGGACAACAGTGCAAGACTCTGTCTCAAAAAAAAAAAAAAAAAAAGAAAAGAAAAGAAAAGAAAAGAAAAAAAGAAAAGAAAAATATGTTTATAAAGATTCTAATCACATGCAGTGATATTGCCTGAGGAAAAACATTGTAACGTAATCCAATTTATGTATTATGACATTATCTTGACTCTATAAGGAAGAAAAATGCAAAGATAATTAGAAGGAAATGGACTAGGTCATACAAGATCACATTGTTTGAGCAGGAATCTAAGATTGTGTGATGTTTTTCCTACTTTAGTATACTTTTCTCCATCATGTTTTTATAATTTTATGAAAATAGTGAATAAATGAAAGAAAAAAATATTTTTCACAATGGTTGCTCACAACCATTTCTTTGTGGAGATGGGAACACAGTTAATGATCTAAGAATGAAACACTTTATATGTCCACCTGTCCTCGCCCCTCACCCCTTTGTATGTCCAAGATAACACAAAAATCAATGAACCAGAGGAACAATAGCCTTGGAACCTAACAATGGGCTCCTTTTCTGAATGAGAAACAAGCTGGGGATATCTTCATTTGTTGGCTTCCTTTTCTAGCGAATAGTATGAATGATTATATTTTAGACTTGCAGAATTCCTTGTTCTCATATTTCATTTGGAAGGTAAAAAATTAGAAATAATAGAAATTCTAGTTCCACGCCCTACTTCCTTGCAAGCTTTCAGTTCGCAGAGCTCTTTGCTGCTGACATTCCCATGATTTCTCCCACCTTCTAGAGTGCACACCCTCCCACTCACAGAGAATCATCTGGATATTTGGGTGAGAAATCAGCAGTTTAGCTTTTCTTTTAATAGCATAGAGATGGTTCTTGGTGTTTTTAAACAAACTTCTCAAACGATATTGGTGTTGCAAGAATGACTTCATTCCCAACTCTCTGACTTCATCCTAATCCATTCTCCAAGCAAGTAAGCTAAGATACAGTGCGATTAAGCCACTTTCTGAAGATCACAAATCAGCCATGGAGTCCGGGCCAGAATAAACTCCAATGATGTTTCCATTAAGAGATACTAGTCAGTTTTAATCTACACGGAGAGAGAGATTCTCCACTAAGTCATAAGTCTCAGCAATACACAATAAATGAATATTAGATAGTATGTTCATTGGCTGAACTTTGAGGTGTTAGAGTTCTCTGCCCACCATTCTAAAGAAAATTAAGCTTATTTGAAGGATACATAGTCTCTATTAGTAAAGAGTTAAACACAGCTTATGAAAGTAATGATACTGTCATTTGTCCCCTTGGTTCATTCTAAGGGCTGCTTTTTCTGTTGTTGTTTTTCTTCTCCTCCAATTGAGAGATTAACCTGGTCCCAATTGAAATGGCAGTCCATATCATACCTTTCCTTGATCTCTCAGCATGGCTAATAACAGCTGGGGCCTGCCGAGCAAGTGTCTTTATTTTTTCTTTATTGTTCCAGACTACAAACCCGTGAACTTTCAGCATGTTATGTACTTAACCATGGTCAGGTTGATGTCATTATTTTCTGATTGTCTGGGAGCTCCTGGGGTACTGGCCCATATTGACAGAGAAAGACTGCCATGCTCTTTGTAGGGTAACCTCTGAAAAAGAAGCCCCTCAACCACCTGCATGTTTAGCCTAGAGCTGTGACATTGCACTAGTCCAATTGGTACGCTTCAAAACATGTATTAGCACCACTGGCGCTAGTGCATCTCACTTGTTAATTTTCACTTGGGCCTGTTAGACAAACCTTCTCTGGGCCACAAATAAATGCTTGACAGAGCAGAATTTTAAAGATCTTTGCAAGAAGATCTGGTATGTCTGGGTCACTGTGCGCTTTGTCTAAATCTAAGCAAAGTTATTTGTTAGTCTCCCCTGCCCTCTTTTAGTATTATTTTTTTCTGTGTTGCCTGTCCACATGTCTAACTAACTAGCCAGGCTAGCCTATAGCAGAGAAAAGCAGGGACATGAGCACAGAATGCAAGAACAGTGGAGCAAAGTGCTTCTCTGCGTGAACCGTCTCCACACTTAGCTTTTACAATCCTATAAAAATTGGTCTACTTGTTATCAGTTCAGACTGGAAAGCAAGCAACAGCCCTCCGTTGCCTCGGGCTTTGATGTAAGCACCCCTGACTATTTCTGTTTAAACTCTAGCGGATGGAAGACACCTATAAAGATATTAATTAGCTCCAGTTGTCACCAGATGTGGTTCACATTCTCTGAGCCAGCTCTGAAATACTGGAATTTTTATTAGGCAAGGTAATGTTTATGACTCTCATTAAAGTCTGAGTCATAAAAGACTGAAGAGGAGATTGGTGGGGAGTGGGGGAGAGAATAGTTTTCTCTTTGTTTATTAACTTTCAAAAATCCGAAAGTCCTATGTTTCAGACTTGAGTGGCATGTTAACTTTGAGGGATTTGGCAAGATTCTTCTAAGTGTTTACATTTTGAGGAAACCTTTTGAGTTATACTACATAAAACGACTGGTTTGTGTCAGAATGATGTTACATTTACATGCTTAATTATAATAATGTCAGCCATGTAGCACTGCACCATGCAAAAAAAAATCAGTACTAATTGTTATTGGACTGGATACTAACTTATGGGATATATTATGACAACAGAAGGAATTTATTGTTTACTCAAAATGGGGGAACAGCACTTCGTAACTGTCAGGGTGGGGTGGCAGCGAAAGAGAAACAAAAATGCAAAAATACCTTCTGAACATTTTCTTCCAATGCCTTCCTCCCTGTCAAGTTACTGCCATGCCTTTATGACTCTTAAGAAATACTTTGGCTAATTTTTCTCTTGGATAAAAGAAATAGTAATAGCTAAAACCCGCTCAAGTCTACAAACCTATTTAGAAAAAAATATCTTAATTTGAGAAAGATTTGAAGGCCAAAATCGCTGCTCAGATTCCTTCAAAAGCTTCCCTGACCTCCTTCTGAAGCTACTCTCCCATCAAACCTACAGGCATAATAAGGCCCGGAGAATACTTCTGACGACCCACATCATAATCTATGGTCCAGGGTCTGCAAATGGAATACATCTTCAGCTTGAAGTCCTCTGATGACTACATCAATGCATTCGATTTACAGTTCCATAAGATCTTTGGAGATTTTAAGTGATATTCAGAAATATGCTTATGCATTTTTAAAAGATTCTTTTTTTCCCATCTGAACTCTTTTAACAAAGGTATTACACTAAGTACAAAAGCTGTCCAATTTTTTCCAACCTTTTGGTTCCTTCTAAAACACAGTCATTTTGTTAGACATTGAAAATGTCTTGATTTAGTTGTCTTGCTATTTTGGGCCTGTCCTGCCCCCTGCGGTGGTAATAAGGATGGGGGTTCCTGCTGGGCCCTGAAGAATACCATTTCACGGCCGCCACAGAGCTGGCGGCTTTTATTTATGGAGCCAAGAAAATGAATGGGTATTAGTGTCCAAACATTTCAACATGCTCCCGCGGCCATGCACAAAAGGGACTGATTTGCAGCAAATTTCCACTTATTTTCCAAAAGTATTTACCTTGCCGAAGCTTGGCTGATCACTATAATGGCATAGCCGAGGGGGAAAAAAAATGACCATTTCAGAACCCAATTCATATATATATATTTCTGAACCTTAATCGTGTTCTACTTCTTCTGAATAAAGATAATACCTTCGGTTGCTAGGCTTTTATGGATATGTGGATAACTCTAAGGTGCTGGGGTTTATAGTTCTCATTGCTGTTTTAAACAAGAACTAGCACAAACAAAGACAGTTCACATCAGTGGATTTAGGCTACACATAAGAGAGCATGCTGCCAGTGCCCAGGTCATCCTTGGACACTCCCAAAGAGTA
This sequence comes from Rhinopithecus roxellana, assembly GCF_007565055.1. NCBI lineage: Eukaryota > Metazoa > Chordata > Mammalia > Primates > Cercopithecidae > Rhinopithecus > Rhinopithecus roxellana. Next base: position 22,609,441 of record NC_044553.1, read on the forward strand.
AGGCCAGCATTTTAATGTCTAAAATTTGGGCCAGGGATTGAGGGTTAATGTGTTCTATAGCTGTGCTTACTATTTTAGACCACAGGCAAATGGATTGGTGGGCAACTCCGAAATGCTATGCAATTATTTTGCCTTTTTTCATTGTGCAGTTCACTCACTCAGTCAACAAATATTAATTGAGTACCTACTATGTCCCAGGCATTTGAAACCTGCCTCAGAAAGATGTTAAAAATTGCTTTAAATGTGGCTTCCTCAGGAAGTGTTTTCTCAGCAGGTCAACGTCCTTTGTCCAGACAGACATCTCAGAGACCTCCCCACTTCTCCATCCGTTCTCCAGCTCTGTCTCTGAACAGGGCCACTCCTTATTCTTTAAATATTGAATTGTTTCTTGATCTCTGAACCTCTGTTCACTCTTCTTAGGGCATAAGAAAATCTTTTGTCCTCAATCTACAAACCAAAGTACCTGCTCCTCAAATCCAGCCAAGACAATTTATGATCAAGTCCTCAAATCTCTGAGATATGAAGTTCCATTTATTAGAACTCCTTTAACTTGTTTTGCTACTTCTGCGCCCCTATGTGTCCTTGGACTAGTGTATAATCAACCATCTGAGGAATGAACTGATGCCAACTCACATTCCTCAAGACTTGTGTGCACTTTGCACATAGTAAGTGCAAATGCCTCAGGGAACCATATGGCTCAGGAAAAAGCTTGGCTGAAATAGCCATTGATTGGCTGGTCTACAGAGCACCCGTTTGGCAATCTAAAGGTAAAAGGCTTTCAGAAAGGTGAAGGGACAAACCATGCTGAAAAAATGAGTTACCATCCTCTCATATATTCCATTGTCTTTTTTTCCTTTTTAAAAACGTATTCTGAAACTCCAAATCCTGTACGATACTGTCTCACTCCATAAGAAGCAAGATTTACAAGTACAAAAAGATGTGTAGATTTTATCTTCCTGTTCATTCAAAACCTATGTGTGCTTTTCTAACATTAACATTAATTACACCATGACTGTAAATCTCCTAGATGCTCTTCACCAATGTCACCATTTTATTGTTCAAATTTCTATTCTGAATAGTATGACAATCTCAAATTACTTACAGAAATCTAGCCATAAACTGCTAAAACTTTGTTCACTATATAGTGTAGGAAACATGAAATAAATGATAGAAACAAGCCAGTAATTATTTCATCCTGGACCCATTAACTACCAGCTGTAGGACTTTGAGCTGGTTACTTAGTTCTCTATGCCTCAGTTTTTCTCATCTGTAAAACTGGACTAATCCATAGCTACCTCATAAAGTTCTTGTGTAGGTATAGCAAGTTAATAAGTAAAGCACTTAGAATATGGAAGCTGCTCAACAAATGTTGATGTTTAGTTCATATTCTGGAACATATGGCTTTTATTTACAATAGACATTTCCAGTTTCACTTGCAGTTCTTGAGTAAGAGACAATAAAAGTCTCTCAGGCATATCTTCTCCAATCAAAGCCATTTCAGCACAGGCTACTGCACTGCCTTTCCACACAAGTTTATTTCTGGAAGAACTTCTTCCAGCAAATTTCATCATGTAGGCTTCTAATTCCCTGGGCTCAAGGGGTTTCCAGTCCCAGGTCACTGCTTGGGCCACTCCCACTGCATCCAGTTCTGCATCATAAGCTACTCAACTGCCAAAAGGCCTTTTACCTTTAGATTGCCAAACGGGTGCTCTGTAGACCAGCCAATCAATGGCTATTTCAGCCAAGCTTTTTCCTGAGCCATATGGTTCCCTTAGGTATCTGTGTTGGCTTCTGTTCTCTTTCATAAATAGGAGAATCCATGCTCTATGGATTTATTTCATGGCCAGAGTTCCAAATATTTTTTGGTTCTGTTTTTTCTCGAAGGCCAGATAAGTTATTCTAGTTCAACTCTGCCATTGACTGGTGTCATTACACCACTTACTTCCCATTTCTGGACCTCAACTATCTCACATGTAAAATAAAATTATTGACTGAGAGAATTATATCCAGGGAAATGTCTATGTCTACATTTCCTGAGCTTCAGAATTCTTCTTTAGGGAGAAAATAAAAACCTCAACCTCAGAGAAACTTCTCTCTAGATTTTCATGAATGAGGCTGGACATGCTGGTGATGGAGAGCTCCCATGGTAACTGTCAGCATCTCAGTGTTGGGCAGGCTACCTTGTTGTCCTTCACAGTATTGGCTTGCTGGGGGCACAATTGATTAATCAAGCACCAAGGTCCAGAATGTCAATTATCATGATGTCTTCTCCTTTCTCAGATGAAGCATCCCTGAAGCATCTCAGAAGCATCTTTGAACATAGCCAAACAAGAAACCTACCTACAACTTTCATGTCACAGCAAATGAAGCTAGAAACATAACAATGAATCAGACACAATTTAACCCTCAAGAAGTCCATAGTCCAATACAAGAACTCCTTGTAGAAATAAACAATTTCACTATAGATAGGTAAGTATGAAACTATGTGCGGGCCTTTGAACATGTTTACCTAGTGTATGTTGGAAGGGGGATGCAAGAGTAGGAGAGGGGGAGAAAGAAGAACAAAGCGTAAATGTGAGCATGGTTCCTTTGGGAAATGCTGGGAGAAGCAAAGATAAGCACATTTTTTGTTTGTTTGTTTTGTTGTTGTTGTTGTTGTTGTTGTTGTTTTTGAGATGGAGTCTCACTCTGTCGCCCAGGCTGGACTGCAGTGGTACTATATTGGCTCACTGCAACCTCTGCCTCCCGGGTTCAAGTGATTCTCCTGCCTCAGCCTCCTGAGTAGCTGGGATTGTAGTAGGCGCCCACCACCGCATCCATCTGATTTTTGTATTTTTAGTAGAGATGGGGTTTCACCATGTTGGCCAGGCTGGTCTCGAACTCCTGAACTCAGGTGATCCACCCGCCTCGAACTCCCAAAGTGCTAGGATGACAGGCGTGAGCCGCTGCGCCTGGCCACCATGTTTTCTTATTTTAGGACTTCTCAGGGCCTTGAAATTGTGACTACATATTGTGAATTTTTAAGAGTGTATTTGCAAAAAAATAAAATAAAATAAAGTTATCTATTTGCCTTTTGTTTTTTAGGTTTGACTGTAGACAACTTGGAAAATAGTATTCTACTGGATATAGTTGGACACACCCTGCTTTGCAGAGACAATGATGAGTATGAATATAGTAAATAAGTCATAGATAGACAGTCTGATATCATGCCCTGACACTTTTGATAATAGTACCCCCCTCTAGGACTATTGTGAAGACTAAATGAGCTAAGTAATATAAAGTACTTATACCAGTGTTTGGCATATACAAATATTTAATAAAACTTTGTCATTGCATCATCATTATTATTAGAACAGAGTGGAGACTCACCCTTTCTACTGGCAACTGGAGTTTGTTCAAGAAATACCTGAGTTGGTTCTTTAACTGTTGAGTTCGATTGTCCAAGTGGAAAGGTGGGAGTGTCAGGGGAGAGCATACCAGGCAGAAGAAATAGCACAAGCAAACATCTGGGGACATGAACCAGCAGTAAAGCAGGGGTCCATACATTTAGATAGAGTATGAGTAGATCAACGCTCAAAAACTCTCCTAAAACTAAAAGAAGATTGGAGTATCAATCATACACCACACATCTCCTTGTAGCCCCTTTACAAAAGTCCCTGGGGAACAGGTTGCTTCAGTTCATGGCATCAATACCCAAGGCTCATTATTAAATACTATTGCAGTGATGCTTCAAATTAAATCTAGCTATAATTCACTGCCATATCTCTTCCCAAACTTATTATTTCCAGGAAAACTCTTAAGCAAAACGTTCAGTGAATTGGTACAACCACCACGATTATCGACATTTTCTAGAAGCCCTACCTTCTCAAATGTTCTTACCAATATGACATTTTTGTTACAAAATACCAAGACTTAAGACAAAGGAAATTCCTACTATTTGTGATATGTTACAAATTGGCTAGTAATTTGTATATTACACCAAAATCACTGTGATGATTACACAAAAATACACACCAGGCTGGTTCTTTTCGATACAGTGTTGTTTTTGAAGTAGCCGAAACCTAGGTCCTATTTTTCAATATGTATTTATGAGACCAGGCTGCCTTCATATTGTTCAGCTTCTTTTAATTTGTAGTTGTTCATGTATTTTGCTGAATTCAAAATTTACAAAAATTTCAGAATTATATTTTGCTTTCTCCTTCTCCCTCCCTGTCTACCCTTCCCAATCTCCTCATGCCTTCTGTACCCACCCACCTCCATTATGAACTGACAGACGTTGACCAGGGAGAGAGAGATGTGCATGTTTACATTTCTGTGCATTCGATATTGAATTTGAGTTAGATCTCATTAGGGAGAAAGTGAGAGAGAAAGAGAACGACTTTAATACGTCATCAGTATCTCAACAAATAAAAGTAATAATTATGAAATACATTGCACCGACTTACTGAGCTATTATCACATGCCAGGCTCTGGGTCACACCCTGCACATAGATTAGCCTCTGCAATCGTGCTAGTGAGGTGATCCCATGTTACACATTATGAAACTGAGGTTCCTCAATGCTGATTTAATTGTCAGATTCACAAAGCTAGTGAGTGATGAAACAGGGACTTCAATATAAGCCACACAAACTTCAAAACCCAAGCTTTACCCTGCAACCACATTGCCACCTCCAGGAGCTACTGCTAGAAAACCAAACAGCTACTACTGGAAAACCTAACAACTACTGCTAGAAAACCTAACAGCTACTAGTAGAAAACCTAACAGCCACTACTAGAAAACCTAACCACTTTTTGATTGCAAAACAACTCACTGAGTGAAAGCAAGTTAGAAAGCAAGGTACCCCCTGAGTTTTTATCAGTCACAGTCAAAATAAATTTGAAGGAAGAATTTTCAGCCCCAATTAAGTTGGAATAAGATTCACTAGGACATCAGCTGGCAGCATCCTGCAGCCCCTGGATGCCTACATGCACAGAGAAGGACCTACGGCAAACTACAGGAGGCAGCTCCAGCTTGGGCATTTACTCCACTCTCTGATTCTTTAACCTCCCTGAGCCTCAGTTTCCTCATATGTACAATGGGAATGATAACTTCCTTCCAGCTTCATTCTCAGAATTGTTGAGAGGGGTAAATGAGCTGAAATATGTTATATAAAAGTAGACTACACATGCAGAGTATTATTTAAATATAAAAGTATTTGTTATCATTATGCACTCTGAATGATTAGATGCCCAGTTATTCTCTGAAATGCCTAATTTTGTTATTTTTCTGGCTTTTTGGCTTGACTTTTTAGGATTTGAAAAACTCAGTATCAAGTTAGATGAAAAAAACATCCAGCCTGGTATTCTCTCTGTGATAGACTTACCAGGCTTCTGAGTTCAGTTAGTTTCCCTGTCTCTGTTTAAATGAGTATTGTTATGAAATATTTCAAACAGACCCAAAAAGTGCAACCAATAAAACAATATAATGTATCATACATTCATGTACTCACCAAGTCTCATCACTTTTCCATTTTGGATCAGATCTTTTATTCAACAAAAATAAATAAATCACGAGTATAGCTGATGTCCCTTGAGTGCTTCTCCTGGATTCCACTGCTGTCTCTTGCCTGCCCAGAGACAACCACCATCCTGAAGTTGGTGTCTCTTAATCCCATGCAAGTTTTTATATTCTTCCTACTCTACTTTTCTATTTAACTTGTACTTTTTTTTCTTTTTCTTTTTTTTTTTTTTTTTTGAGATGGAGTCTTGCTTTGTCACCCTGTCTGGAGTACAGTGGTGCGTTCTTGGCTCTCTGCAACCTCCACCTCCCAGGTTCAAGTGATTTTTCCACCTCAACCTCCCAAGTAGCTGAGACTACAGGTGTCTGCCACCATGCCTGGCTAATTATATATATATATATATATATATATATATGTGTGTGTGTGTGTGTGTATACATACACATATATACACATACATACACATATATATATGCACATATATATATACACACATATATATATACACACACACACACACGCACATATATATACATATTTTAGTAGAGATGGGTTTTTGCCATGCTGGCCAGGCTGGACTTGAACTCCTGACCTCAGGTGATCCACCTACCTTGGCCTCCCAAAGTGATAGGATTACAGGCATGAGCCACCATACCCAGCCTATTTTATTTGTACTTTAAACATATGTGTACATCTATAAACAATATGCAGGATGATTTTACATGCATTTAAACTTTATTAAAATTGTACATGTTGTATTTATTTTCCTCTTTGTAATCAACATTTCTTTCATTCGGGCTCATTAATTATAACTGCTATTTAGTGTTTCTCATAATTTATTCCTCTCTCAGTCCTTGCAATGTTGGAGATTTAGGTTGCTTCCAATTGCTTGCTATTACCATCAGCACAATGAATGTCATGCCCATCTCCCTGGGCACATTCAAGTCTGGTTCTCTAGGGCAATGATTCCCAGGGTTGGTTTCCCAGCAGCATTAGCATTACCTGGGAACTTATTGGCAATGTAAATCCTAAGGCCGAACCCCAGGTCTTCACAGGTCCTTCAAGTGATTATGGTACAGGGTAAAATTCGAGAACTACTGCTGTAAACCCAGAGCTGGAAGTGCTTAGGCAGAAAGTATGTATGTCTTTAACATTATAAAGTATTGCTTAGTTATTCTCCAGAGAACTTGTCCTTATCAAAATTTTGTACCAACTTTAAGTTTTGCCCATCAGCTGGTTACACAATCATTAGCTCCTCATGATTTTATTTTACATTTCTTTGATCAGTAGGTATCTTTTAAGCATTTTAAGCATCTTTTCATATGTGTTTATTAACCATTCATGTTTTATTATATATCTTTAATCAATTTTTCTATCAAGTTGTTGATCCTTTATTGATTTGCAGGGATTTTTTATTACTTTACATATTTAAGCCTTTGTTTGGTGATATAAACTGCAGAACTCTTCTCCAGTATGTAACATGTCCTTTTACTTTTTTATGCTGCCTTTCATCTCATAGAAGTCTTTTTAAAAATTTTAATGTAGTCAAGTCTATCAATATTTTCCTTGATCTTTTAATCTTGTCATTAAAGAAAGGCTTTCCTATCTAAATTTCTTTAAGATATTTATATTTTCTTCCAAAAATGTGAAAGTTTTGCTTTTCAGATTTCGGTCCTTCACCTACCTAGAATTTATTTTTGTGTGTATAAGAAGAGAATTCTGTCTAACTTTTTTCATAAGGATAACCAGTTGATCCAATATGGCTTATTGAATTACCCTTTTTCCTCAAGTGACCTACAATGTGACCTTTCTTATGTGTTTATATATTTTCATACATGTGTAAGCCTCTTGTTTAGCTAAATATCCTATGCTGTTGGTTTTGTGTTTTGTTTTTTGGTTTTTTTCCATCTCTGCCCTTTTCGTTACAGGTTCACTTTTTCCCCCCTCAATCAAAATACCTAAAGTTTATTTATTTTTTATTCTTTCTAGTTAGCAAACCAGGTTAACAAATTAATTCAACTTGGTTAGCAAATTAATTTTATTAGTTTCTGATTGTATCCTTCCTTTTACTTCCTTATTTTATTGTGTTTTTTTTTTTTTTTCTAGCTTCTTAAGCTGAATGCTTAGCTAAGTATTTTTCAGTATTTGCCTTTTTATGATTTAATATTTAGGGCATTACATTTTCCTCTAAGGTATGGCCTTACCCATAACCCATTTAATTTGCTCTTTAATATTTTAACTAGTGTTCACATCTAAATATGCATTTTAATTGTCTGTATATTTTTTATTTGTCATATCAGTTATTAAAGAGTGTTTTACACATTCAAAGGTGCAGGGCTCTTTGACTATCCTTTTTTGGACTTATCTCTAATTTTATAGCATTGTGGGCAAAGAACGTGTTTTTGAAATATTACATTTTATTTGCTGATACTTTCTGTCCAGCACAGAATGTGGACAATTTTTATAAATAGGCTTTGTAGTCTTTAAAAAGAATGTATATTTTATAATTATCAAGTAAAAAGTTCTATATGCTTTTTTCTCTATTTTTTTTCCCCCAGATCCAGACTTTATAATAGACTATGGCTTCCTTCCTTTCATATGTAAAACCAAAAACAAAAATGTTTCTTTCAGGGAATCAAAGAGATCACTGACTATTAGATGAACGATTATTTTATCTACCACAACAAAAGAAAATATACTGATAATTAATTTCTAAATTTTAAGATACATCCTGATCTCAAAGATATTCATACGTTAAAAAGAAAAATAACTCTTTGGGATTTAATTTCAGAAATTCCTTGAAAGGTGGTTCTTTCTGTTCTTTTTTTCTCTCTCTCAATTAACTTCAGGTTTCTAGACTTTTCATATTTTTAATGCCCAATAGCATAATATATTCAGTGTTGAAAAGCCTATCTTCTCTTTGTTTGTGCTAATCATGGCAGTTTGATGTATTTATTGGTAGGTATTAGCTCTGAGTCCCCTTTCCATATGGTCTTCCTAAGCACCCAGCAATCCCACAGCAACAACACTCACCATTCTGTAGGCAACTCATAAATCCCCACATCTAGTTTTGTTGTTCTTGCATTCCAGTCCAACATTTCCAATTCTCTACATTTACTCTTTCCTCAGCTGCATCTGTGTCCCCAGCTATGATAGCCTGTCTGAACTGTCACCCCACTCTTTGGATGACATGCTCTGATGGCCTTAAGGGACATCTTCTAAACTTCTAGTCTATAACCACCCCTGTGGCAACTCCCAGCACCACTCCCACTGTAAGAGTATTTTTGTCTCTTGGTTCCAATGGTCCTGAATCATTCCTCACCAAAGCTCTCCCATTCTAAAGTAAATTAATTACCTTTTTATCTCCCTTCTTTCTCCACACTGCTTTCTTTGGTCCACATAACATGCTCTTTATTTTCAGCCATCTCAGCTGTTTCTACAATTAGTTTAACCAGTCTCCCAGATAAGAAATTATGAGATGATCATCTCTCTGTCTTCATTCTTCAAAAATTTATCAATAGCTATTACTCTTTAAGTACCAGCTTTATGAGTCTCAGCCTCTGGGCTAGCTGCTTTCATGTGCATTTCAGCTAATTCTCTCAATGAGCCCACACCATAGGTATTGTTATTTATTATTATTATTGTTATTTTACAGGTGAGGAAACTGAGTCTCAGAAAAAATAAATGGAGGACACAAAGCTAGTAAGTAGTAGGATTGATAGTTAACCCAGGTCTCTTAAATTCTAGAATAGATCATCCCCCACTCATCCTTATGTTCAATATGGCACAAAGTCTTCTTGATTGTTCCCATCCATTTTTGGACTTGCACTTACACTTTCCTTCATTTCAATCCACAACTGCATCTCTCTTCCTGGTTTATTTCTTCAGTATGACGTCTAGACTCCTCTTGCCTTTCAAAGTCCTTCACCATCTGGCTCTAACTCATCTATCCACGTTACTGCCTAAAGCTGCCAAGCAGGGTGCCCCATGTCTTTTTGTTTCATTCCAACAGCTCTACTCAGAATCTCTGAAATTGCTCTTAGATGTTAAGATTAGAATGGTTCCATTCTTATCTGTCTTCTCAGCACATTATATTAGAAGTGAAAACAATCAGCAAAATGAAGAATCAGATATAAAATATGGTATCTATGTATTTTGATACTCTTCATAATTTCCCTATTCTCTTTCCCATAATTTATTCTACCTACTCCCTGGTGTCCTCTCCCTTTGTCTTCCCTTTGCTCAATATACAGAAATTTGTTTTGTGTGTTCACATCACACACATCTATAGTCATATATACTGGCTTTTTCATTCTGTTTTACCTCTTTGGGTCCAAAGAAATCTTTCGATTATTGAAACAGAACTTTTTGAAGTAATACTTTGACCACTTAGAATGAGTCTGGAGGATACAAAGTATGTCATCTGAGAAACTGACCTCTCAGCCCCTCAACTCTAATTCACATTCAGCTTAGTCACTCAAATCTTTATTGAAGTAGGTGGGTCTCTCTTCTCAAATAAAGGGTATCTTCCCTGGCTTTAGTTCTGAAACATCTGACTTCAAATGTGGCTCAAGACAAGAGCAGAAGAGCTGAATCATATATTGCAATGTAGGATTTTGAATGATTTATTGCAAAAAAAAAAAAAAAAAAAAAAGAATAGACCCTTAAGAGAAACTGTAATTTATGTTTAATTGCTGTTAATCAGTAGAATATATTATACTCTCTATGAGAACCAAAAGAGATTTCAAGATGAAATTGGCTATATGGTAAAGAGGAATTATACAAGACTGTCTTTAAAAAGGAAAAGAAAAACTTTAAACTCTAGATATGGGGAGCAGAAAATACACTAAAACTGAAATCAAGAGAACTGGGTTCTATTTCTAAGTCTACTCTTAAGCAGTCTTAGTATTTCATTTGCTTATTCTCTCTAAGGCAGCTTCCAGTTCTGTCATCCTGTGATTTTTATTTACTAGCTCTTTTCTATTATTTTAAAACCAAGTGTAGTCATTCACATTCCTTTTTCTAATCTGAAAATATTTCTTAATGGTTTCTTATAATTATTAAATGCTATCTTTTGGTATCAAAATTCGCTTGTCCACTAGAGTTTGTTTCTAGGTCAAAGACCTTCTTGATACTTTGGAGTTAGCTTTATCAGTGTAAAGGGGATAGAAGAAACTAGGACTGGGCAGAACCTGCAGCCTGCCTTACCAAGGCCTACCTGTTAGAACTTTCGTTTGAAGAAGATTGCCTGATTCTCTCCTATCAGGAGGCAAATGCTGCCATTCCCTAGATTTGGGAGCATGGTAGTGTTCAAGTCTAAGCATCTTTAAGAAATTAACATGAATATAATCTTGAGCTTTAGTTAGAAACTGGAAAACTCTTACACTACTTAACTAGAAGGTCACGTAATGTTGCTGAGAAGGAATAATGTTTGTGGAGCAACAGGAGCCAATTACAGGAACAGGTGAGAGTGAGATGAAGAATTAAACCCTAGTTCTGATACTGGTTCTAACTTGTTTGGTGACCTTGAGCAAGACACCCAATTTCTCTCAGCCTTACAAGTTTTATGTGTAAAACATGGGGAATTGATTTAACTAATGATTTTCAAATGATACTAGCCGATAAACCTTTTACTTTAAAAAATTATGTTAGTCTCTGTGTTTTTACCTGCCCAATATTTACTATTAATAGCTTATCTGGAGACTTTAGTCAAGATCCTGCCTCTTTGAAGTATATCGGAAGTCCACAAAAGTACCTCTTCCTCATACAACAGGATAAATGAATACAATATTAATGTCTATCAGTTTTATCTATGTCACTCAAAAAGACAGGCTCCTCTGGGTCTTCATCCTGAGCTTTTCTTAGAGCTGAGGTTTGTCAGAACAAGGTCAAGGACTCGACCATTTTAAGTTAGTTTTCTTATTTCTAATGTGGCACAGGCTGCCTTCTATGACTAAAATGAAAAGAAGAGCATGTTGTTGCTTTTATTATGTATGTATTTACAAAGAGATTTAATTTCAGAGTTCTAGAAATCAGAAGTCCATCATCTTTTGCTTCCCAGAACCATTTTAAACAGCCCAACTACTATTTCTTGAAGTCTTATTTCAGTGAACTAACTATTCCCTCACTACCTGTTCTTGCGATAAAAACAACAAAGGGTAATTATGTGGCCTGTCAATTTTCTTCATTATTGATATTTTTACTATCTATATATATCCTATAATATCATATTGTGTGCCTTAAATATACATGCCACAATTTATTTGCAAAAATAATACAATTAAAGACTCCATTGGTGTTAGTTACCTCATCTGCCATCAAAACCTATATTCAGATATCAGACATTAGTATAAGAGTCTGTTAGAACCGTGGAGAACTTTGTCTCCTTCTCCTTCCTTCCTTTCCTTCCTTCCTTCCCCTTCCCTTCCTTTCTTTCTTTGCTTCTTTCCCTTCTTTCTCTCTCTCTCTGTCTCTCTCTCTCTCTTTTTCTCTCTTTCTTTTCTTTCTTTCCTTTCTAGACTGAGTCTCGCTGTGTTGAGTCTCCCTCTGTCGCCCAGGCTGGAGTGCAGTGGCGCGATCTCGGCTCACTGCAAGCTCCGCCTCCCGGGTTAACGCCATTCTCCTGCCTCAGCCTCTTGGGTAGCTGGGACTACAGGCGCCCGCCACTTTTTTTGTTTTGTTTTGTTTTGAATTTTTAATAGAGACGGGGTTTCACCGGGGTCTAGATCTCCTGACTTCGTGATCTGCCCGCCTCAGCCTCCCAGAGTGCTGGGATTACAGAGTGAGCCACCGCGCCTGGCCTGATTCTTGTGTCTTTTAAAGTCATTTGGAAAGGAAATGGAGAGATGTAAGTCAAAGGGCACAAACTTGCAGGTATATAGGACAAATAAGTGTAGAAAACTAATGTACATCAGGAAGAGTATAGTTAATAATATTGTATTGTATGTTGAAAATTTGTGGATTTTTGTGTTCTCTTACCACTTGCACACAAAAAATGCTAACTATGGAAGGTGATAGGTATGTTAAATTGCTTACCTGTAGTGATTATTTCACTGGGGTATACACATCAAAACATCATGTTGTATACCTTAAATTTATTTTTAAACAATTTTTAAAAATAAGTAAATATATAAAGTCATTCATTGTTCTTTCAAAATATTGTTTAGATTGACTTTAAGGAGCAAGAATGCTTAGGTTATGTTCTGTATTTTCCCCCTCTTTGGATATTTTTTATACTGGCCTGCTGAATAAATAATATCATCATGATCATGTTATGCAACAAACACACAGTTTTAAAGAAACATGTTATGCAGCAAACACACAGTATTAAAGAAAAGGGCCAATATTTAAGTTGGGCAACATTGGTTGAAACCATTGGTTTTCTTCTTTCCTTTTCTATTCTATGACTGCTGTCACTGTGATCTTTTTGCAAAGTGTATACAAAGTCTAAAATTTTGATGACATATTTTTTGATACAACAGTTTCCCTTATACAAATACTGCTTAGGCAATAAACATGGACTATACAAAGCTCAAGCTAGAAGGATATTAATCTCAGTATTATTTGTAATAGGGAACAATTGAAAATGACCTAAATATACAATAATTGAAAGTTAATTAAGTAACTGAAGGTACAACCATACATCGAAATAATCAGCGAATATTAAACTTGAAAGTCGTTGGAAAATATTCAGTGACTAAAAAATATTTACTATACATTAAGTTTAAAAGGATACAAAACAACATGTATAGTTTGATCTCAATGTTGTTAAAACATTTTATATCTATATTTACATTTATGTCTTCATGGGAACAGAGGAAAATAGAAAACAAGAAAGAAAGTAGAAAGGGCTATAACTGGATGATGGGCGGGCAGCTTGTTTTTCAGGCTTTATTTTTTTTTGTTGACAACCACATTTCCAAATATACTTTAAAATAATTTGTGTACAGTATAAGTAAAAGTAATAATACATTTTTGCTTTACAAACTTCAAGTGATTACATGCAATAGAGTATGATGTAAAAAGTTATATTTCCAAATAAACGTGATTCTTTTCCTTTCAAAACTTTTTTTTGTAAATTTTGAAGCATATATTATTAGCTATAAATATATAGAAGTTTATTTTCTTATGTGGAACCCTATAATACGTATGGTTTTGAAGCTCTTATTTTTACTTCATAACACACCTTGAGAATCTTCCTATGTCAATATATACAGAGATACTGCATTCTTTTAAAATGGCAATGAGTAGAATATATAGAGAATATAGAATTACCACAATTTATTTAAGCAAATATTCTATTGGTTGATATATTATCTGTGGTTAACTAACAAATCAACCCAAAATATATTAGCTTAAAACAACAAACACTTATTATCTCAGTTTCTGTGGGTCAGAAATCCAGGTGTGACTCAGCTGACCCCTCTGAGTGTCCTACACAGCAATGATCAAATTGACCAGAACTACAGTTATCTCAAGGCTGGGAGAGGATTCACTTCCCAGCTCACTCATGTGGCAGCTAGCAGATCTCAGGTCATCGCTGGATGTTGGCCAGAGCCACCAGTTCCTCACCTCAAGGGTCTTTCCAGAGGGCAGCTCAAAACATGGCAGCTGACTTCCCTTAGAGCAAGCAAGAAAGAGAGCTGGAGAACTCGCAAGGAAAACATGAAGTCAGTCATTTTGAAACCTAATCTAGGAAGTGCCATTCTATTATTTTTAGCATATTCTGTTTGTTAAAAGCTAGTCCCTAGGTCCCACTCACAATCAAGGAAGGGATTTGACAAGGATGTGAATACCAGGGGGCAGCCTTCACTGAGGGCATCTTAGATGTTGTCATACACAAGGGAATTGTTTCCATTTCTTACAAACAACATTTTTAACAAACTGTATTATTATGCAGACCCTTGATATCTACACATTTGTGCATATGCATGAATATTTCTTTAGAATGAATGGCTAGGAATAGAATTCCTATTCATCAAGTGTATGTATTTGAAATGTTAATAGACATTACTAAAGTGTCCTCTAAAAGAACAGTACCAATTCAACTTCCCATCAATTCTAAATAAGAGTGTCTGCTTCCTTATTCCATAACACAGGATATCATCCATCTTTAATTTTTTGTTTTCTTAGGGGCATATAACAGCATTTTGATTTTTTTTTTAATTTGGGTTTTCTTCCTAGAAGAAAACCTAGGTAATACCATTCAGGACATAGGCATGGGCAAAAACTTCATGTCTAAAACACCAAAAGCAACGGCAACAAAAGTCAAAATTGACAAATGGGATCTAATTAAACTAAAGAGCTTCTGCACAGCAAAAGAAACTACCATCAGAGTGAACAGGCAATCTACAGAATGGGAGAAAATCTTTGCAATCTACTCATCAGACAAAGGGCTAATATCCCGAACCTAAAAAAGAACTCAAACAAATTTACAAGAAAAAAACAAACAACCCCATCAAAAAGTGGGCAAAGGATATGAACAGACATTTCTCAAAAGAAGACATTCATACAGCCAACAGACTCATGAAAAAATGCTCATCATCACTGGCCATCAGAGAAATGCAAATCAAAACCACAATGAGATACCATCTCACACCATTTAGAATGGCGATCATTAAAAAGTCAGGAAACAACAGGTGCTGGAGAGGATGTGGAGAAATAGGAACACTTTTACACTGTTGGTGGGATTGTAAACTAGTTCAACCATTATGGAAAACAGTATGGCGATTCCTCAAGGATCTAGAACTAGAAGTACCATATGACCCAGCCATCCCATTACTGGGTATATACCCAAAGGATTATAAATCATGCTGCTATAAAGACACATGCACATGTATGTTTATTGTGGCACTATTCACAATAGCAAAGACTTGGAATCAACCCAAATGTCCATCAGTGACAGACTGGATTAAGAAAATGTGGCACATATACACCATGGAATACTATGCAGCCATAAAAAAGGATGAGTTTGTGTCCTTTGTAGGGACATGGATGCAGCTGGAAACCATCATTCTCAGCAAACTATTGCAAGAACAGAAAACCAAACACCACATGTTCTCACTCATAGGTGGGAACTGAACAATGAGATCACCTGGACTCGGGAAGGGGAACATCACACACCTATCACGGAGAGGGGGAAGGGGGGAGGGATTGCATTGGGAGTTATACCTGATGTAAATGACGAGTTGATGGGTGCTGACGAGTTGATGGGTGCAGCACACCAACATGGCACAAGTATACATATGTAACAAACCTGCGCATTATCCACATGTACCCTAGAACTTAAAGTATAATAAAAAAAAAAAGAAGAAAAAAATAAAAAAAAATAAAAAAATAAAATCTTCATTTTGCAGATGAGAAGCTGAGGTTGCTAAAGGTGGAGCTGGGTTGAAACTTGGCTCTTAAGTCTTATGTATGCGATATTGCCTCTCATTCCTTCACATACTTAAAAATCCCATGAGTCCAATTCCTCCAAAGAGTCCAGGATATATGTGCCAGTAGGTTTCCCTTTTTATATTGCCATTCCAATAGTCTTATATGTGTACATGTGGAGATTAATTAAACCTACTCAGGGTAGGTTTATTTTAATTTAGTGATTTACTAAACATATACCAATGAATTAAAATATTTAAAACTGTGAAAATAAATAAATAAATAAATAAATTTGGGTTTTTTTGCTTACTAATGAGATTAAACATTTTTATATGGTTACCAGCCATTTGTATTTTCACTCTCCAAAAAGTTTACTATGTAAATATGGTCATTTCCTTTTCCATTTTGAATTGTATTGAAATACAATATACATAGAGAAAAGCGTATCAATGAATATTCATAAACTGAATATACCCATGTAACCGCCACCCATTTAAAAAAAAATTAATTGGCACCCCAATAAGCTCACCTTTATCACTTGTAGTCAGTACCCTCCCCAAGAACACTGTCTTGATTTTTAACAGTGTAGATTAGTTTTGCCTAGTTTTGTGCTTCTTGTAAATGAACTTATACATTATGTAGTCTTTGGTATGTGGCTTCTTCTACTCAACATTGTTATATTTATATCACACTGGAATCTACATATATAGAGAGAGATTGTTATATTTGTAGCACACTGGAATTTATATATATAAATTCCATACAGATTTTATATATGGGATATATAGAATATATAGAGAGAATCTCTATATATGGAATCCACAGATAGGTAGATTCCAGTGTGATACAAATATAACAATCTATGTATACATAATATATATTATAGATTTTATACATATAATTTATATGTGTGTATATGTTTGTATATCACTATTTCCTAATCTTAGAGTCAAATATAGTTAAGAGTACAGACACGGAGTAAGACTTGGTGAGGAAAAGATTCATTGATCAAATGGTGCTTTTAAGTAAGGATTTAAACAAAAGGGAAGAGCTGAGTGGAAGCCCACCAGGCAGAAGACATGGAGGATGGTATTTCTTCTTATCTTGATCTATCTCCTGAAGCCAATACAGTTGGAGAATATATAAAGAAGGCTTCAGGAATATCTCAAGGACACCAGAAATAGGGAAGAATGGATGGAGATGAAAACTGAAGTAGCAATCAGAAATGACTACAAAGTCAAGAACTTCAGTGAGAAAGAGAATCTGAGACTTCTTTAAAATGAAAGGTAGTTAGAGGCTCTCTCAAAATAGAATAAAATTGAAATGTGTCCTGTCTGAACTAAGAAACAATCTGAGTGCCAAGATTAATGGTGATTATCAAAATAATTATTTGTACATAGTAGAGAAAGAAAGAGGCACTTATGTGAAACCTAGTAGCTTTCCTTTAGAAAGCTACCAGTTTCATGTTATTCAAGTCCCAGAAGTCACCAATTTCATGTTATTCAGTGCCCAGAAGTCAGAAAGACTTTTAAATAAAGTATCTTTCCTTTTCTTAAAAAAATAAAAAATAAAAAAAAAAGCAAAACAAAACAAAAAACGAAGTCTGTATAAACTTGGCCAATGATTGAAGAACACAGCCAAGTGTGTTCAAGATTCTTTGTTCAATGATCAGAGCAAATTACATGTAAACCTCACATGTTAAAAGGTTTTAATCTTGTCACGTTAGCAAAAAGGAAAAGTCTGCTTTTTCTTTAGGTTAACAATTACTTTTATGTGACAATGGCCTTACATGTTGTAGCATTACTTCTGCTATAAAATTACACTGCAGGTGGTTGGAATTACATTGCTTGGCCAAAGTGTCTAACCTGGACAGACTCTTGTTTGATGAATAGTTTTTTCATTTTGTACACAGGACCTTTCAGATAAAATATAAACTTCTGTCTAGAAAGGAAGGTTCAGAGAGAGAGAGAGAGAGAAAGAGAGAGAGAGAGAGAGAGAGGCTGTGCAATGATACTTAGTTATGTATTATTGCAATGTATTTCTGACATCCTTGGAAAATGATTGTTAACTAAACCTTGCAAAGAGACTTGCTCCCTGCCTCTCATGCACCAGAAGAAAAATGCCTCAATGCAGTGATTCCAAGTATCAGGCACTCACCTCAACTGGTAGGAAATTTTCATGTTTCTTTGGTGAGTCCAATGATCTATGGTTGCCCATATGATCAAAAACACCTTTGGAGAGGGTTACTTATCCATAGCTATGGATAATAAGTGACATTGAATTATCCATTTGCTTATCTAGTAATTATTGAGATCCTACTATGTGCCTGGCATAACAGAACATGTTGGAGACACAAGGATGTCCTCGAGGAGTTCAGAGGTAAGTGTTGGCTGTTTAGGAGGGAAAATGGTAATACAATGTGGTGAGAGCTCCTAGAGAAGGCAACGTGAGGGACTGGGAAACTATTTACTGGGTGGGAGATGGACCTTGCCTGGAAGGGGAGCAATGGCAGACAGGCAATGTTGGGGAAAATACAGCGAAAAGGCTATGCAACTCCCACTCAGAATTCTAAGTTTGAACTATTTATTCTTTCCTCGCCTTTCCTGACTATTTCCTATTACTGCATTATCAGTATGCTAATGCTCAGTGTAAGTAATAAAATTTCTTTGGTTATGACTTTAGAACACCAGAAAAAAGGAAGGTTGAAAGGATATCTAGCTAAGCACCCATTGCTAAAAGACTTGTACTTTCTCTTAAAATATGTTAAGATACTTTTGATAGGAGAGTTTTGCTTTCTGACAGATACAGGAAGTAATAGCTTGCTTTATCATTTTACTTCTCTCACGACACTCTAATAATTTCATTCTAACACATCAAGGTTCATGTTCATAAATGTGAACTTCTCTGAGTTATCTTCAGGTCAGTCCATCCTTTAGTCTAATTTAAAATTTTTACATGATAAAGAAAAATATTCTATCAGAGAGACAGAAAGTTGCCTTCATCAATCCCAGCTGTGCCACTTATTGGAGGTGTGACTTTGGTGCGGTGACTTCCCTGGGCTTCAGGTTCCTCATCTGGGACTGAATAGCTGACAATAAGTGCTGACAATAATAATAATAATAATAATAATAATAATAATAATAACAATAGCTAAGAAAACATGATTCCATAATCATAAGTAATGTCATAAGCCCAGCTAAAGTGTTGTCCCAAAGGAAATTTTTATGCAAAATTTATGGTTTTAAAATAATCTCCTCATTCAGAATATACTAAATTCATGTAGAAACTATTATTTTTGCAAAAAAAATTACTTAAGAATTCTCCATTCACTGCTATAAAACTCAACTTCTAAATCAATCAATCTTGATTCATATTTTGGTTCTTCCATGGATGAGAATCTCAAGGTGCTAAGTTTACACTGGTGGTTTAGGGTAGCATATAATTGACTTCGAATGTGTGAGAATTTGACTGGGGCTGAGACTTTCAAGCAATGCATTACATTAACATCATTATACAACTGATGTGCTTAGAGTGTAAGAAAGAGCAGGGTTCCTAAGGGCTGGCATCCAGATGTTTGTTAAGACAGCATTGGCATCAGTAGAAAGGCCAGGGGAGTAACGGGTAATAGTGGTGCTACAGAGTTTGAGTCTCTCTTCCAGGCAAATCAGCTTTAAACTCATTGAACTATGTGAACCACTCCTGAATTCTAAGTATTTAAATGACTCCTTCACACTCTTCTGTGCCAATTCCACATTTTCTCCATCTCATTCAAGGTATTCAGTTAAGATTAGAGTCTAAGAATCTATAGCTTCTACCAAGGTAAAGATTACCTCATAATTGCATTCCTTCTTCCTGTACTATTACTCCACCTTTGTGTGCCCTTTTAGCTACAACATTCCGCTTGTGAGACATGTTCCCCTTGCTCAGTCATCAGCCATTGTGGGTTACCATTGGCTGCTACCTTCCTATTCCTGGTTGTTCTGAATGATATTAACAGAACTTTGGTCATATTTGGACAGGTGTGCATGTCTGAGATAGGGAAGGGGAATTTGGGTCAATTGCCACAAAGAACCAAGTTCTTATAGAGTTGACCTATTTATAAAACAGGGAATTTCTGAGGTAAATGAGCAGAACATTGAGGCTTTTTAAAAACAGTCTTGTTCAGTGGAACTTTTCTCTGATGATCAAAATATTCTACTTCTTCTCTGTCCAAAAGACGAGACACTAGCCATATGTTCCTATTGAGTACTTGAAATGGGGATGGTGTGACCAAGGGTCAGCATTTTACATTTCACTTAACTTTAATTAAGTTTAAATAACCACACGTGGCTAAGGGCTACCATACTACAAAGCCCAGGTTTAAATTAACAAAAAGTCTAGCTTACAATGTCAGCTGGAAAGACATCATTAATGAGATGCAATGTCATTAAACTTAGGTGCCACCAACGGATTAAATCAGATGTAGGCATCAGAAATTGAGTAGAAGACTAGAATGTAGTGGATCACAGTGTGGTTGTGTATTAAGCAACTTTATGCTAGCGTAGAAAGTGTAAGACATGAAGAAGTGACTCGTTTTACCCAGAAGTTACCAGGACTACTCTGAAATGTTGAAAACATTCTCTGAAGCCAATCTGGAAGGAATTTTCTTCAAAGTTTTCAGAACTCCATACAAATCTTAAGAAACTGCCACTGAGCAATGGGAGACTCTCTTTTACTGGAGGAATTTAGCCCTTGCCTTCAGAATAGGCAATTTCAAGCATCATTTATGAGCTGATTATTGGTAAAGCCACACATCAATTATTGGCAAGTTTTAAGTCACTGGCATGGCACATCATGACCATGTGGACACTGCATATGCAACATGAACTCCCTTCCCATGAATACATCAGTTCATAGCTCCACAAGATGGTTCAAAGCAATACATGGAAAAGGGGACTCTGACTTCAGGAAAAACATTGAATTCTCTGATTCTAGAGAGTGTTCACTATTTTGTCAATTGCTCAAGCTTCAAATATCTGTGCCTGGCTGTGTCCCCACCTAAATCTCACCTTGAATTGTAATAATCCCCATGTGTGAAGGGTGGGGCCAGGTGGAGATTATTTGATCTTGGGGGCAGTTTCCCTCATACTGTTCTCATGGTTGGTAGTAAATAAGTGTCATGAGATTTGATGGTTTTATAAATGGGAGTTCCCCTGCACAAGCTCTCTTGCCTGGTGCCATATAAGACGTGACTTTTCTCCTCATTTGCCTTCCGCCATGACTGTGAGGCCTCCCCAGTTATGTGGAACTGTGAGTCAGTTAAACCTCTTTCCTTTATAAATAACCCAGTTTTGGGTATGCCTTTATTCACAACTTGAGAACAGACTGATACAGGCATCAAGAAGATCTGGAACAGAATCCCAGCTATTTCATTTCCATTCTACGTAATTTTCGAGCTACTTAATATCTTTAAGACTCCAATTTCCTCAACATTAAGTGGGGACTAGTAATATCTACCTTATGATATGATATAATAAAAGCATCTCTACTAGTGTAAAGCTTGACAATTAGCAGAATTAAAACAAATATTAGTTCCTCTTTCTTTTAATTTTTTATCTTCACTTTATATTAAATTCTTTCATTCTAGTGTCTGGTTTAAATACTGTCGGAAGGTAGGTTCCAAAATTCACAACTCCATTCCTGTCCTCTCCACTCTCTCAGATTTCCATATCCAACTTCTGGCCCGACATTTCCATTTGAATGTCTAAAAAGTACCTCAAACCCTTACTCCATATGCACTCTGTCCTTAAACTTCCACATCTCAGCAAGTATTCATTGCATTTTCAAGACAAAAATGTAAAAGTCACTCAGACATCTCTCTTCTTCTCATATTCCAACTCTGGTTCCTCTCAATTCCTTTTATTCTCACTTTCAAAGCATTTCTTAAATCCAGCCACTTCTCTCCACTGCTATTGCTAAGAGCCTGGTGCAAACCTGGACCATGGTCACAGACCCCCTAAAATGTCCCCTTGCTTCTTCTCTTGCCCAATACAGTCTGTTCTCCCACAGCAGATGATCTTTGGAAAACATAAATTGGCCCATGTCACTCTACTGTTCAAACATCTTCACTGCCTTTCCATCACAGGCAAAATAAACATTTTATCATGAGCTGCCAAACTCCACATGCTCTGACCTTGATTACAACTGCAACTTTATCTTCTACCATTCCCTGCTTCACTCTCTCGTACAGCCTCATGGCTCTTTTTGTGGTTCCTCAAACAGTTCAAACCTGTGTTACTAGAATCCTCTTGATCTTTATCTCACCACTTCACTCAGGCCACCATGAGTGTCACACTTCTGGAGAGGAACACTGCCTACCACCACACTCTTTCCTTTATTCTTCCTAGCACTCATCACTCCCTGGCCTTATCATATAAAGGTTCTTTCATTTTCTACTTCCCATATTAGAATGGAATAGTGGGGAATTTTATCTTCAGTTCATTTTGGTATTCCAACAATTAAACTGTGTCTGACACAGAGTGGGCACAGAGGGCTAGGTCTGCTACAAGTATATTAAGATATTCATCTCTACAACTCTCAGGCTTTGAAGGTCAGTGACTGGCAGCTTCCAGACTGTCTCTGACAAAAGCTGCCTCATCCTTTTCATAACAATGCCCAAGTTAGAAACTCCAAAGACTTTTCATTGCCCAAATTATAATCTACTCTGCCTAGGGCTTTCTATCATCTGACCAAATATTCTTTTATCTCCTACTTTCAAGTGGTTCCACCCAAATCACTTCCTCCTGGGTCATAAGCATGTGCTTCTGCTGCCGGACTCGGATACATTCTTTGCCTGAACATCATCCATACCAGGTTCTAAGTGTTTAAATTTTTACCATCTTCCTAAACTCAAATTCTGCCTCTTCTGTGAAACTTACCCTTATCCCTGTAATAATATACAACCTCTTCATTCCCTAAACAGTCTTAAAACTTCATTTGTTTTTTTCTCATGACTTTCTCTCTGCTTTATTGTTTTCCACTTACTTATGTAAATAGATTTAATGTTTCCTTTCCTACCATACCTCAACTTATTGAGGAGACGATCCATGAATGACTTAACACTCCCCAGAATACTTAGCAGAAAACAGTTCGCATGTGCAGATTCCGTATTCTTCAGTCTGTTTAATTTATCAAATTGTTCTCTTTTTGGTTTTTAAGACTCAAAGCTACTCAATCTCAAACTTAATTCAAAGATCTCCTTTCCCATCTCCACCCACAGCTCAAGCACATCTTCAGAGTTTGGGATGGAGAGTGATGATATGTGACCAAATCCTGACACCCCTCCTTCCCTCTGTTCCTTCAGTTTGTGGGTCAAGAAAAGAGATAGAGGACTATAGACCTCAGTTTACTAGCCAAGACTGCAATCCATCCTTTGATGAGTGTCACTGCCTCTACCCGCTAGACTGGCTACATGGCAGGAACCCAAATGCCTCCCTTCCTCATGGACAGGGAAGCTCAAATGAGAGGTACCATGGCAGCTTGTTTTGAACAGATCTCAAAAGAGATACAACCTTCCTGTCAGTCTCTCCCCCAAATTTGGGTCATTTGTCTGTTTCTCACTGCTGGGCAGCTCTCTGAAGTGGGCTGTCAGCAGGATAGAAAAGCCAGCTACCTTCCATATGTTTCATCAGTTTAATCAAACTCAACCTTTCTTGTCATGTTGAAGGTATGTGTGCAAGCAACTTTGTCTCCACCCTACTCTCAACATGGCTATCTCTTCAATTCCTCTATTCTTTGTCCTGGAATCCAAGGATAAATCAGTAATCCTTCTGGCTAATGGGCTACCCAACTGAGAAGTAAAACACCAGCCTCTCTCAGTCACCCTCATTCTTTCAGGCATCCCAATCTTTATCCAACAAGTGGATGATCAGCCTGGTTCTGTAAACAGCCTCTCAGTATGCCTAGGGCAGGTAGTAGTGGGACTTAGGATTGAGAACAACTCTCCTTCCCTCAAATTTTGCCCTTACCCACCATTTTGAGATAACATTATAAACTGTACTCAACATCCTATCCAACATTTTAAAGTATCTAAGTACCCACCCTGTACCCCTACTGAAAGTGCACAACAAAGCTATGCACTCATAGTAATAAACACTAACTTCTGAAACTGAATCTTAACACAACTGTACATCATTTGTTCTAATCACATTAATTAAGGATATTTGGCAACCAGCTACAGAATTTTTTGGAAATTCAAATACATATATATTGAGAGAATAAAGGTAGACTTAGAGAATTGAGCAGAAGGCAAAAGAGTTACGTTTCCCCATCATCCTCAGCAAACTAACACAGGAGCGGAAAACCAAACACAGCCTGTTCTCACTCATAAGTGGGAGGTGAACAATGAGAACACATGGACACAGGGAGGGGAACATCACACACCGGGGCCTGTTGTGGGGGTTAAAGGAGAGGGAGAGCATTAGGACAAATACCTAATGCATGCAGAGCTTAACACCTAGATGGCAGGTTGATAGGTGCAGTAAACCACCATGACACATGTATCCCTATGTAACAAACCTTCAGGTTCAGCACATGTATCCCAGAACTTAAAGTAAAATAAAAATAAAATAAAATAAAATTTTATTGTTTTCTAATTTTAAAAAAAGAGTTAGGTTTCCTAAAGCAGTGTTTCTCAAACTGCAATGCATATCTCACACTATCCAAAGAATAACTCAGCTTCCGTCAAAGACTGCTTCACGAGCCTACCTCAAGCTTTAGACTAAAGTACAGTTTACTTGCTTGGGTACAACTCAAAATCTAATTAGTGCATTATAGCAGGTACTACTTATTGCGCCATCCCACCAAAATCTATTGAGCACCCTCTCAATTGCCAATATTTCAGGAGAGGCTAGTCCCAGTTTCAACAGTCTCAACCCTAGATCCAAGGAGTAAATTCTTATTGGTTTAAGTCAGTCACTGGGGTCCCATTTCCTTTCCCCATGTGATTTAGACATGTGCATGTGGTGTAAGTGTACTGAATGAGAGGCGAGGGGCATCCTCCGGAGGACTTCTGAGAAGAATTTTTCTCATTCTTCAAGAGTTCACAGATGTCCACCCAGGTGGAGGTCTTTGGAGTCATTTGTTATTGATTTTAAATTAATATTTATTGATAACCTTTAGAACCCAGACTTCCAATCCTTCCATCTTTACATCCATTGACTTGATGTCTCCCTAACCAATGAAATGAGAAAGAGAAGGGACATTCAAAAACGTTAATGCAGGTCAGTTGAGGTGGCTCACACCTGTAATCCCAACACTTTGGGAGGTCGAGGCAGGCGGATCACCTGAGATCAGGAGTTCAAGGCCAGCCTGGTCAACAAGGTGAAACTCATCTCTACAAAAATACAACAACAACAAAAATAGCCAGGCATGATGCCGGATGTCTGTAATCCCAGCTAATTGGGAGGCTGAGGCATGAGAATCACTTGAATCCTGGAGACAGAGGTCGCAGTGAGCAGAGATCGCACCATTGCACTCCACCCTCAGTGACAGAGTGAGACTCCATCTCAAAAAGTAAATAAAATAAAATAAAATGTTAATGCAATAATGAAACAAAAATATCCTCCTAAAGCTTAGGCCAATTGCAGATGGAGATGCTACACACAAAGCCATGTTTAAATCTGTAGCTACGTCATCTTGTGGTTAATCAATATACCTACTCATGGGCCTTTGATCTTAGATCACTTTTATTTACTGGCTTTACTAGATTAACATTATTAACACTTCAGTTTAATAGCCTTCAGTCTAATTATTAAATACAATTTTCTATGTACGATAATGTTCAACTTTTAACACATTACTATCTTTGTTAAATGGCAGGAATTTCTTTTCTACAACTGGTGCTTTCATGGGATGCGATCTACACATATTCAGTATTTGCTGTCGAAGTGCTCTTGCACACCTTTTTTTTTCTTTAACAAAGGTCCGAGGTGTTACTTTTATAAGTTTGGGTCTATACAAATAGGCGACAAGAATATGCTGGTGGAAAGCCCAAAGTTTTCTAAATGTAGATGAGCACAGATTAAGAAAGCAGTAATTAATTTCCTTTGACCTCAAGCTGAAATTCCTTTCTAAAGCTGTCATAAAGAGAAAGAGGCCAGAGAGGAGAAGTGAGACTGTGTAACAATGCAATTAAACCCTTGTAATGAGGTCGAGCCTTGGACTTGTTGCAACTGATATCATTATAGCAATGAGAAGGCCCTATATGGATGGTGGCTTTTTTTAAAAAATGTTTTATTTTTTTAACTTTATGCCTTTTTGTGTGTGTGTTTAACTCTTTAACACCAGCTATGTGCTTCATTGTAAAGGAAATATATAGGCATTATATACATACGTAAAAAAACACAAATTACATTTTTTTTTATTCAGAAGAGATATTCCATTGGCTCAGGCAGGTGATCTTTTGTATGCAAAGCAGGAAAGTGTAAGGAGAGCAGAAAGAGCTCAGGATTAAGAGTCAAGACAGTTAACTTGTCTCTTGCATCATGGCTCTTAATTTACAGGTGTCTCCAATGAGCTGAGTCCAAGTGCTAGGTTATAGGACTTTGATCTTGAGCCTTCTACTAAATAGCTGTGTGACCTGAGGCAGACCCCCGAATGTCTCTGAACCTCAGCTCTCTCATTTCATCACTTGAAAAGAATTCCATTTACTGATTCTTTTTCTTTATGGTCTATCTTATAATTGATCAATTTGATCTACATTTGCATACTATTATGAATGTGTCAGTCTTATTCTCTCTGCAAATATTTATCTCTACTGAAGACAACTATATCTTTCTAAGACTTCTAGTAATTCTAATAAGCATCATATTGCTGTGGTTAAGACCATAAACTCTAAAGTCAGATTGACTTGGTTTAAAATCTACTTTGTTATTAAGCAATGAGAGCTAGACAGGTTACTGAATTTTTCTCTGCTTCAATTTTCTTATCTACAAAATGGGCACACTAACGGCATTTACTGCATAGGGCTGTCATGAAGATTCAATGAATGAATGGACAAACAGTGCTTTAAAGAGAGTTTGGGCACATTGTACAGTCTCAATAAGGGTTAGCTCATATTATTTATCTAAACAGTTCCATTCTTAGAAAATCTGAGAGTGACAGATTTCAATGAACTTCCTACAGAGAATCCTCCTGTTCCTGAAGTCAGGACATATGGAAAATACTCCTGTAGATTAGAAACGAAAAGCTTTGATCTCTACGTTGTATAATCAAGTTGCAAACCTCTCTCTTGGCTATAAAAGCAGAATAGCCAACATTTTAAATTACATATGGTCTTACCTAGAAGGAAAATATATGAATGGAATAATTTTATTGACATTCTATAAATCAGTAAATGCTGTGAAACACACAGTCAGAAAACATAAATGAGTAAATAATACTAGACAAGACTGCCTGCCTTCCAAGAATACTCACCTCCCCCCCCCCTACTTACTGCTAACCGTAGGGTTTTCCAGTTTCTGGACGTCTTCATTTATGAAGGGTTTATGTGGAATGTAAAGGAGCTTATAAACCCAAACAAGCTGAAAAATTTCAGAACACAACAAAAGTATGTAAAGAAGATAGCCAAACCTCAAGCACATAAGGTGATTTAGTTACTCTGGTAGAATACAAAAATAACCTCATAGCTTCTTGGAAGCCATGAAGTAGGAAAAAAAATAAAGAAACTTTAGGTTGCACAGTTCTTTGTGTCTGACGAAAGGAAATGTAAAAATCCCTCCAGTTCATCTGCTGCTTTTAAAAAACTGTTTATTTCAGACTTACCACATACTGTGCACTGTGTTTGGTGCCAAGGTTATGAAGAATAAAGTCTACATTTGGCCCACAAGAAGCTTTCAGTCTGCAGGCAAACTCCTTTCTGGCTCTGAATTCTAGGATGAAGTAATTACAGTGATCTATATTAGAAGAATAAAATTATGGATAGATTCTTTGAACAAGATTTTGCAAATGACATGAAATTTTATTCAAATGTTAATTAATTTTAGATTGCCTCTCTAAAACAGCTGTTATTATAACATTAAATCTTAACTCCATCAAAACCATTTGACAATGAGCTAAGATAATGTGGGAATCAATCAGGGTCCAACCAGGAAAACAGAAACACTATGATTATTTTAAAACAGAAATAATACAGGAAATTGGCTTACAGGCTATGGGAAAGCCTAAAAGTCTAACCGGAAATGGGGAAGCAGCTCTGGCGTTAGCAGAAACAGAAAGGCATCGTTGTCCCAGGGCTGGAGAGATAAAGGGAGAAAGTGGTCACTCCAGAGAAGCTGGAACCCTGGAAGAATGACAGCTACCACTGGAGCTGTCCTTCAAAACAGAAAACGGGGGAGATAAATACCCATATTCCTCTGCTCCTCCTCCAAACTCCTTCTGCTGCCTCCCATTGGCTGAAATCAGCTAGAAGTCATCTGTCTTGAAAACCAGTAAAATGCAGCCTGAGATACAGAAGAGAGTAAGGAGAAGAGAAAGAAAAAACTGCAGGCCACTTGGTCCTAGGAAGGGCACATCCTTACTTTCTGATGATCTTCCACAGAGAGATCTTAGGTAACCGAGAGGTTCTCAATGGTGAATGAATCCATGTGGCTTTGGGATTATAGTGAATTTATGCTAGAGATTTTATTATTTGAAGACTGTTCTCATTATTAATTAGAGAGGGATCCCATACTTTTGGTATCACACCTGGCAGTGTAGGGATAATCTGTTGTAAAAATGTAGAATGCTGGCCAGTATTGTCACCCAGGCACAAACCAGTTCTCTTCCACATAAATTTGGCCATTTTGCTTTGTATGTCTGTCTGTATGTATGTATGTACTTATTTATTTGAGACAGGGTCTTGCTCTGTCGCCTAGACTAGAGTGCAGTAGCATGATTGACCACAGCTCACTGCAATCTCAACCTCTGGGCTCAAGTGATCCTCCCACCTCAGCCTCCTGAGTAGCTGGGGCTATAGGTATGTGACTAATTTGTTTTTAATTTTTTGTACAGAAGGGGCTCTCCCTATGTTGCCCAGGCTAGTCTTGAACTCCTGGGTTCAAGTGATCCTCCCACCTCAACCTGTCAAAGTCCTGGATTATAAGCGTGAGCCTCTGTGCCCAGCCTGTTTCTCCTTTGAAAGGCATATTTACTCTAATCAAGTACTTGAACAAACAGTAAATTGGGATTCCAAGGTTTTGCATTATATATGGAGGAGAAGATGTTGGCCTGAGAAAATTTAATAGTAATTATTTCTAATGTACCTCATTAGCCACTTATTCATTTCAAGAAATTTATTGTGTTTTGTATCATGTCAGATCTTGACAACACAGCAGAGGTCATAGTCGACATGGCCCTTGCTCCTATGAAGATTTTGGTCTAGAAACAGAGGTTGACTTTCAACAAATAATCACACATTTAACATTCAAATATATGATTACAAAATGTGATTAGAACCCTGGAGAAAAGTGTGCCATGAGAATTATAACAGAATACAGTTAGGCCATGAATCAAAAGAACATTTCTGTTCACCTGGGTGGACACTAATCTCTATTTTGTAAATTTTAAATGGTATAATTTCCTAAAAATATTTAGGAAAAATTGTGAAAACCAGGAAAATCACCTGTAAATGTGTTTGTCTGACACAGTAACTTTTATTTTTAGTGGTTTTCTGACTTGAGTTCTTTTAAAGAAGATACAGTTCTAAATTTACACTCTCAACTTGTTTCAGAAATTATTTAAGGTTGATACAATTCCAATCATATTGAACTTACAATGTTATAATTCCAGTTTTAACCAAGTATAATAATATATGTATCTATATATCTTCATACTTTATAAAATCATAACTTTTAAGTAATGTATTTAGCACATATTCCCTGAGACTCTAGCAAGTGCCAGGCCATGAGCTCAATTCTGGCTCTAAGGCTAATGAAAATGGATGTGGTTTTGCCCTCATGGAGCTCATGCTCCAATAGGTGCACAAAACGTCAAAGACTTTTTGGGTCATAACTAATTTTCTCCCTATTAAGTTGTTTTCAATTATGCATTGATGCACAGTGCTTTTCCCTTCTATCTTCCCTCTCCATTCAGGAGGAATTCTTAAGAGAGGGTCTATTGCATCCAAAGAGATGAACAATTTTATAATTCTTAATTATAGGTAAAATTTATAAGACAATCACTAATATATAGGAGCCTACAATCAATACTTCTAGAGTTGGGTTTCTTTCAATGGACACTGTACTTCATATATACAGTCTCACCATTGCTTCAAATTGAATTAACACATCTTATTAGGAATGTGCCTTCATCCATTTTGTGCTACTACAATAGAATACCTGAGACTGGGCAACTCATAATAAATAGAAATTTATTTGGCTCATGGTTCTGGAGGTTGGGAGGTCCAAAAGCATGGCAGCAGCATCTGGCAAGGGCCTTTATGCTGGTGTCGTCCCATGGTTGAAGGTAGATGGGAAGGACAGGGTGAGAGAGCAACTGGGGGCCAAAGTTGCTTATTTTTTATTTGTGCAAATATATGGAGTGCATGAGAAAATTTGTTATATGTATATAAAGCAAAGTAATCAAGTCAGGATATTCAGAGTGACCATTACTCAAGTACATTTCTTGTTAAGGAGAATCACCCTTCTCTGCTTGCACACATTGAATTTATTCCTCTTATATTACTGTATGTACCCTTTAGCCCACTAACCCAACCTTCTTCTTCCTCCCTCCTTGTCTCTCCTCACCCTTCAAACTTACTTTTATAACAAAGCCACTCTCTTGATAAATAACAAACCTACTCCTGCAATAATGACATTAATCCATTCATGAGATTAGAGCCCTCATGACCTGAACACTTCTTATTAGGCCCACCTCCCGACACTGTTGTGTTGGGGATTAAGCTTCCAACACATGAACTTTGGGGGACATATTCAAACCATAGCAGAGTTTGTTCTTCTATTTATTATATGTTTCTCCTTCTAGAGTCTATACGTTTCTTGTATATTGTTTTATCCCTAGCAGCTCACTGCTGAGCCTGGACCACAGTAGGTACACAATACATTTTTCAGTGAATGAATGAGTATAACCCCCTGCAGCAGTAGTTTGCAGCCTCAACCCCACATCAGAATCACCTGATGAGGTTTCCAAAATCCTGACACTCAGGCCATATACCACATCAGTTTGATCAGAATCTATGGGGGTGAAATCCAGGGGTCAGTCATTTTTAACATTTCCCACGTGATTCCTGTGTGCAGCCAAGGCTGAGAATCACTGCCCCAGAGTCTCCCTATTCAACATGTGATTCACAGACTTGCAGCATTAGCTTCCTTAAGGAAGCTGGTTAGAAACACAGACTCTCAGGCCCTACCCAGGCTTCATGCACCCAGATCTGCATTTTAGCAAATTCTTCAGATGAAACTTAAATGTTTAAGAGGCACTGCACTAAATGTCTTTCCTCACAATTTTAAACCAACACATCTCGCTGCTTCTTAAGACCATGCTCATTACTTGATACTAAAACCTTACCCTTGCATGAAAGAGATCTGTCTTCTTTATAAATGAACAAGAAAACTACAAGTTGACAATTCTCCAACAAAGGTTTTCTTTGCCAGGCTATTACATGTGTCTAAATCTCTGACTGTTCTGAAAGGAAGAAAAAGGGCAAAGCGGTGATCTCCAAGCTGGGAGAGCCAGAGTAGGAAGTTCCTACATGAAGCAAATGTCCACAGACAGGCAGCTGAGCTGGTAAGAAGCCAGAGATATAGCTGTAAGAATTAGAGTACCGTACATGACCTGGGACCAAATAAGTTGATGAGAGGTCAGTCATGAGCAGCCTGGGCAGAGATAGGTTGTACAGTTTCTTATATAAATGAGAAGCATGAAAAAATGCATTAGAGACTGGCAGACTTGAATTTGAATGACAATGCTGCTCTTATAGAGACTGAGACAGTTATTTAACTTTTTTGATCCTCACCTGTAATCTGGGGATGATAATTCTTACTTCCTAGGTATTGTGAAGATTACAAGTGGCAATGCGTGTAAACAGCTTAATATCATGCCTGGCCCAAAGGAACATCTCAACCAATGGATGGTGTTATTCATTGGTATCCTAAATCTTTTTCACAAACACATAACACTGAAAAAATCTCAAAAGATGAAGTTTGTTGTGTTAGTCCCTTCTCACACTTCTATGAAGAAATACCCAATACTGGGTAATTTATAAAGAAAAGAGGTTTAATTGGCTTACAGTTCCACATGACTAGGGAGGCCTCATGTATTAGTCCATTCTCACAGTGCTAATAAAGACACGCCTGAGACTAGGTAATTTATAAAGGAAAGAGGTTTAATTGACTCACAGTTCAGTATGCCTGGGAGGCCTCAGGAAACTTACAATCATGGAGGGAGGGGAAGCAAACATATCTGTCTTCACATGGTGGCAGGAAAGAGAAGTGCCAAGCAAAGGGCAAAAAGCCCCTTATAAAAAACATCAGATCTCATGAGAACTGACTCACCATCATGAGAACAACATGAGGGTAACCACCTCCCCAGGATTCAATTACCTCCCACAGGGTCTCTTCCACAATATGTGGGGATTATGAGAACTACAATTCAAGATGAGATTTGGGTGGGGAGGATACAGCCAAACCATATCACCTCAGAAAACTTACAATCATGATGGAAGGCACCTCTTCACAGGGCAGCAGGAGAAAGAATGAGTACAGGCAGGGGAAATGCCAGACACTTATAAAACCATCGGATCTTATGAGACTCACTCATTACCGCAGGAACAGCATGGGGGGAAATTGCTCCCATGATCCACTTACCTCCACCTGGTCCCACCCTTGACACATGGGGATTATTACAATTCAAGGTAAGATTTGGGTGGGGACACGGAGCCAAACCATATGTGTTGTATTTATCACATTTTATGCCTTCTCTTCCTGTTCTTGTCCAAGGCAACCTAAAGAGAATTTAGTATTCCTTTGGGTGTTTGGTTAATTCCATCCAATGCCAGAGCTGGTTGTATTTTCCAAGATGGCCATGGCAAGATCTCCCATGTCACATACTCTTCTACTGTGATAGTGACACTCCTTCCATCAGGAGGACAGGCTGGTGACTATGGCACACATGATGCTTTGTGACTTCCAAGGCTAGGCCATTCAAGATGATGCAGCACGTGGGATGTCTGCACTCAGAATGCAGCACCAGCGTGTAAAGAAGTGGAGGCAATCACACAAATAGGCTACAGGTAGTTGTTTAGACTGATTCTCCAGGGAAGGCACAAGCCGACAGTCAGCATCAATCTCCAGCCTGTGAGTAGGCAGGCCTTCACATGATTGCAGTTTTCAGTCTTCAAAACACTTCCAGCCTTAGCATCTTCCAAGGTGAGCCCAGACAGCATGCCCCTGCCTCCTCGTAGTCTTTCT
This sequence comes from Rhinopithecus roxellana, assembly GCF_007565055.1. NCBI lineage: Eukaryota > Metazoa > Chordata > Mammalia > Primates > Cercopithecidae > Rhinopithecus > Rhinopithecus roxellana. The sequence continues at coordinate 22,642,756 of NC_044553.1, forward strand.
GAATCCCTCACCCACAGAAACTGTAGAGCATAATAAAAAGCTGTTTCCTTATGCCATGAAATTTGGGGTGGTTTGTTACATTTCAGTAGGTAACTGGAATACTGACTTTACGTTGGTATCTCTGATACCGTGCCTCATACCCCAGCAATAACTTATTCTCAGACTTCCTTTTGGCCACATATAACACAAACCTAACAAAAATTATTTTCTTTTATATTAGCAAGTCCAAAAGTAGACAATTCCAGGGATGTTGTGGTATCTCTATAATGCCAGTAGACTCAGGCGCCTTCTGTCTTTCCACTCGGCAATTCTAAATGTCTCTTTCACCCCTGTGTTTGTAAACAGCTGTTCTACTGTATGAGTTAAGGCACAACTTCAGTTAAGGCAAAAAGAAAGGGGCAAGATCAAAGGAAAAGCCCATTGCTGTGTTCCTTTATATCTGGAAATAATAACCTTCTTGGGCACACCATCAACAGGACTTCTTAGCCAAAACCAGACACAGCCTCTCTCTGCTGCAAAAGAGCCTGAAAAATTAATTTTCTCGAATGAGTACATTTCGACCCCAATCAAAATTGGAGAATCCTGCAAAGGATGGATAAGTTGACAACCAGTAACATGTGCAGTAATTTTAAAATGGGAAAATTAATAGGAGGGCCCTTTGAGGAGTGGAAGATGGGAGGAGAGCCATGATGCTTACAGGGCCGTGCTGTGCAGAAGATGAGAGGAACAAGGATATGGGGTTTAGCGCCAAGGGGTCATAGGTTCAAGTCGCCACTGGGTCTTGCAGGACAGTTCTCTGGATGGCCTTGGACTGACCCAGTTGCCCTGCTTTTCTGGCTTGTAGTTCTTAAAAGTAACTGTAGGACGTACTTGGAATGCAACATCCTGGGATAGGGAGGAATGACTGGAATAGCCCAGGCTCTGTCCCACTGCCCCTTAGAAACAAGATGCCCTTTAATGCTTTCACCCAGAATTTCAAGTGATTCCCAGGCTATAAATCTCAGGACGGACTGCTTTCCAGTGAGCCTTCGTTGCAGTGCAAGTGGGGCACATACAGATAAGACTCCATTAGCCCTAAGCAGCTTTCCTGAGTCTGGAGGACAGGCTCACAATGAATCTTAGGCTTCTGTTGTCCCTGGCTGCTTGTCTGTAAGTAATAAACATGCTTTACATAACTTGTGTCTGAGCCTGCTTCGCCAGACTCAGGCAAGTAGATAGCCAGTGTGCAGTGAACCTGTTTTACAGACCTGTTTCCACCACTGTAAAGTAGACATTACAAGAGTATTTCTATAACAAGGTTGTTGAAAAGATGAAATGAGAAGACCCATATGAAAAACACCATAAGTATATACATAAAATATATATAGTACACAAATATATATTATATGTTGCCTATTTAAATATGTATATTATATATTTAAATATATTTATATATTATATGTGTATTATACATTATATATTTGTTTAAAATATAAATAAGTTTTTTAATTGAGCTCTTCTTTTTCCAATATTTGATTGTGATATGAATTGGGCAAATTCCAAGTATTTGCCCTCCTGTTCTTCTTTTTCATATAATTCCGGTACCTTTAGAGTTCTGATTCCAATTACTAGAATCTGAAGTCAAGATCTCACCTTAGCTTTCACAGCCCAGGTGTCTATGGGATGGAAAGGTTCTCTTGACAAAGGAAGAACCGGCAATGCCGCAGACTTGTGTAGGTGAGTGGAGGGGCAAAGCAAACACTAAGTAACATATTAGTTATTATAAGTTCTATATGACAAAGGCCTCCTAATGTATAGTCAGTTTCACTGATTTGTAGTAATTTACATGTTTTTAAAAATGTATTATCTATTATTACTTTTAATGCAACTAGTTTGCAAATCAATAAGCCATTCACAGAAAATAAACCTATATTAAAGGTCAAAAAAAAAGAAAAAAAAGAAAAACACATAAACACTTTTTAAGCAAGCTAGTTCCATCTTTTCCACAGTATGCCTCAAGTCATGGCCCAGAGGGCAAAGTTAAGTCAAAATCACCTTTACTTTTCAACTGTCAGGGTTTTGTAGCACTGAATTCCAAAACTTAAAGGAAGACTGAAACCCGAAAATAAAGTATCCTAGACCTGAGAAAGTCTAACTGCAGATGGAATGAGACACTTCCCTATATCCCGAATCTCACACCAAATTATCTCATACCAGATTGTTGCAGTAATTGCACTCACTTCTTTCTTCAAATTTTTAAAATTTTTTAAAGTAAAGGAAGACTTGCTTACTTTTACTCAAGCCAACTTTTACTCCATAAACTGACTACTGAACTGGATAATGTTCCTATTCAAGACAAGAAATTCCAAAAATAAGAGTCACTAAAAATAAATGGGAGATTTTCAGTTGAATGGCTCTAGACACCAGCTTGATTGAACTAGAAAAGGAAATAGAGTCTCCCAAGCAGCCTACTTCTTGGTGAAGACAGAAACTATAATAGCAAGAGGGCAAAAAACTTTGCTTCAGCACTCTGACTATTGCTAGTGTGAGAATGAAAAGATATGAGATAGTAAGAAATCCTGTGAAACTTCCAAATTCTGAAAAATGGGGTCCTCTATTATCCATACTACAACTGCAGAACGATCCCCACCTTGAAGAGAAACTCTGGAAGACTTGCTTTTAACTTAGTAACTCCAGGAATACACAGTCACTTTCTGGTCTCCTCCATCTTTGACTGAAATGAAAGGCACCATCAAGCCATCAAGCATGTATGATTTAACACTCCTCTGTGAAAGGTTTCTTTTACATTTCAGATGCTCAGAGTCCTCCTTAGGTCCTCCTCAGTTGACCCTTTGCCTTAAAACAAGCGATGAGCCTTAATACTATGATTAGTATTTCAGGAAGTAACGAATGACACTGAGATGTAAATGGACAAGAAATGCACCTTCTATTTTGTAAAATAATTATCCAGCCTAATCATTATCTCCCGGACTCTTTTTGATTGATTGAGAAAAGGCAAATAGAAGCTGAGAATTGTCTTTCAGATATAAATTCAAGTTGCAGAGACCAAAAACAAGGTCTCTCTTTCAGTGGAAATGGCAAAAAGACATTCTATTTTGATGTGGTTGAGGCTAGTTTACATGCATTTGTTTTCACTTTCTGCTTTTGTTCACTGACAACTAATTACACCTCAGTGAGGGCCAAGGGAGAGCTCCTCTACTTCTAAGTTATAATTTGAAGGGTCAGTATGTATTGCAAATCCAAAGGGAGACTTTTCTCCCCCTACAGCACTGCCCCAGCATTACAGTATGAACAACTTCAAGGGTGGAAAGAGGCTTAAGTTTTTTATCTTTTTATTCTCAGTTAACTATAGGTTTTTCATGCCTTAATATTTTGGCTGCTGGAAAAATAGAAAACAGCAGTGTTAAAATGTTGTTTTACTGGACCCAGATTAAGCTGGTTCAAACTACTTTTCCTTTATCATTCTTACCTGGAGATACTTGGTTTATTTCATTTTTTATTTCCATAAAAAACTAGAACTAGAGTTTTCAGGAAATAAGAAATTAATATAATCATGGAAGTAATATAGTGTCCTTGGATAAGGTCTTCACTATGTCCAGAATAGTTTTTCTTTGGTAATACGTAAGATTGATAGAGAAGTTATTGTATCTCTCCTTATGCATTATTGAGTGGTTCCCTCTTTTTCACCTGTTGTGTGAGAGGTAAACCCAAATAATTCCCAGAATAACAAAATGTGTGCTATTTATATGTATGCATTATAAAGTTACTTTCTGTTTTCTGATAGTATACTGGAGGATCTTGTGCCTGGGACATGAAGAAACAGAGTATAAAGTACAAAAAATATACAAGTAACCCACTTGATGTATTCATGGACTTGTCAAACTCTAAGACTCTTTTTTATTACTTTGAAGCTGGAAACCATCATTCTTAGCAAACTAACACAGGAACAGAAAACCAAACACCACATGTTCTCACTCATAAGTGGGCGTTGAACAATAAGAACACATGGACACAGGGAGGGGAACATCACACACAGGGGCCTGTTGGGGGATGGGGGCTAGGGGAGGGGAGAGCATTAGGAGAAATACCTAATGTAGATGATGAATTGATGAGTGCAGCAAACCATCATGGCACGTGTATACCTGTGTAACAAACCTGCACGTTCTGTACATGTATTCCAGAACTTAAAGCATAATTTAAAAAAAAGAAAGGCAGTGAAGAAAAACAGAAATACTGCAAGTATTGCATGGGAATTATCAAGGAGAAGCACAGAAAAAAATAGGTTGCCATCCCATAAGAGGTTTGCAGCAATGGCATTGTTGAGGTAGCCTGGATTCAGAGAACACAAAGACAGAGAATGACTCAAGGGGACGTTGAGGAGACAGTCATGGACCCTTGACATTTTATGTGGTTCCAGAAAACACCATGGTAGTGACCGAAGCCAGAGTGGTTAAACTCAGTGCTTTCTCTTAAATCGCTGCTTGTTGAAAACTTCTCACCCCATTTCAGATACCATCTTCTACAAAAGCCTATTCCATAATCTCCAGTTGGGATCATTCAAGCCCTCCTTCACAACTCCATATTTTCATTGTACTTTCTCAACTTGCATTATGATTTTACGATGCTTCTATCCTTGTATCTTGTGGTGCAGGCGTTATATCATATCATAACCCACATCTACTGAGCATCAATTATATGCCAAATCAAGCTTGTCCAACCCGCAGCCTGTGGGCCATATGTAGCCCAGGACAGCTTTGAATGTGGCCCAATACAAATTCATAAGCTTTCTTAAAACATTATGAGTTTTTTTGCCATTTCTTTTTTAATTCATCAGCTATCATTATTGTTCGTGTATTTTATGTGTGGCCTGAGAAAATTCTTCTTCTTCCAATGTGGCCCAGGGAAGCCAAAAGATCGGGCACTGCTGTGCTAGATAATGCAACCAAAACCAGGGATAGAATGATGAACAAGACTGAGATGGTCTGTGCTCTTGGGAAGTTTCTAATCTGTTGGGGAAAGCAGACAGAAGTAAGCAAACAAATAATTACCAACTAATTGAAGCTGATGTAACATGCAGTGTTCTAACAGATACCAATAGCTATTCATAAAATATAAATAAATATAATTTACCTACTTATACATTTATTTGTAAACACAATTAACAAACCAATTTTTAGGCACAATATTTAATAAGACCAGTAGTCATACCCTCAAGGTCTACCTGGTGACTTAATCCCAGCCCTGTTGAAGCGGACACCATTTCTCAGTTGTGCTATACTTCCCCATGGGTTTCTTGTTTCTCAACTTGCATTCAGCTGTGAGCAGCTCTCATAATGGAAGAGGGGACTTCAGTGCGGGTTGCATGAAACCTCTCCATCAGAATAGCAGTTGGTGTATTATTTGATGGGTTTAACTCTTGCCCCCAATATCTTGCAGTGCTCCTGGCTGTAATTCATATTTCCTATGTCTTGCTTGTTTAGGTTGATTTCACCCTGTTCATTATTTGAATCCAGTACTTTCACTTCATTATTCCAACAGTATTTCCCTCCCCTTCTCATTTCCAATTGTTTTTCTTTTCCTTTTTTTTTTTCAAAATTCCCCATCCATTTTCATACAGGAATTTCATTTCCATCTCAGAACCTATTTGAACTCTGCTCTAACGTTTCATTAGCATTTCATCTCTGGTTTTTCTGAGTTCTCTTACATGATTCAGACATTTTAAAAACTTTTAAAACTCTAAGTTAATAAGTGCTTGCAATGCATACAATTCTTCAATTAAGAAAATTAACTCTCATAAATGCATATGATATAGTAATGCATTGCATTAGATACAAAATAAGTACTTTTTTAATGTTACCTGAAGTTTAATTTAAAAATACTAAATAGATAAATGTTCTTAAATTCCTATCATTTATGTAAATAGTCACTACCCTTTTGCTCATCTCCGAGTTAATGTTAACACTTAGAAATTACCATAACTGGTGTCTCTAGTTCATCAGGTGCCACATGTTCACTGGCTGGGCAGTGATTCTCAACTCTGATAGCACATTACAGTCATCCAATTCAAAAAACACTGCCACCCATTCTCCACTCCAGAGAAATAAAAAAAAAAAAAAAAAAAAAAAAAAAATAGTATCTTTGTGTGGTTCTATGGCAATGGTATTTTGTACAAGTTCCCAGGTGATCTTAATATGCAGCCAGGAATAAAAACCACCACCAAAAAAAAAAAAAAAAAAAAAAAAATAGCGCAGCTAAATCTTGGAGAAGCACATAGAAATATTTTGAATATACAGCACTGGACAGGTGCAGTGGTGCATGCCTGTGCTAGCTACTTTGTGTGGCTGAGGCGGGAGGATTGTTTGAGTCCAGGAGTTTGAGACCAGACTGGATAAGATGGTAAGACGTTATCTCCATTGAAAAGAAAAGAAAAGAAAAGAAAAGAAAAGAAAAGAAAAGAAAAGAAAAGAAAAGAAAAGAAAAGAAAAGAAAAGAAAAGAAAAGAAAAGAAAAGAAAAGAAATACAGCGCATGATAAATTCTAGGAAGAAACCACAACAACAACAATGAGACTGGCTGTTATAGATGTATTAATTTTCTGTTTTTTCTGATGTTTTGACTTTGGGAGCCTTGCTGATCCTGAAGAGACTGTGCCTTCCAGGACTCGCCAAATTTTACAGAGAGTAAAGGACTCGCCTGCAAGTGTATCTGTCATGTGCAAAGCAACCAGTCCAAAGCCATTCCCTCCACTACCTCCTTCATCTGGCTCTTTCACTCCAGGTCACTATCCGTCAGCCAGGTACCCTAAAACCAGGAACAGCATTCATGCTCCAGAGCCCCAAAATTATTCAAGCTAGCTAAACCTAAGCCTGCTCACCCTGCCTGGCCTTGCCTTTCCCATAAAAAACACAATAAAGGTTCTTGCCCACACATTCTCCTGGCTGCCTCTGCCACTGACCAACCCTGGTACTTCCCCCTGTGGCCACACATGGCATGCCATGCCTCCTGTTTCTAGGAATCTGTAGATATAAAAACTTCTTCTTTCTTTGATAATAGTCATTTATGTATCTGCATGTCTTACCATACCTGATTAAAAAAAAATCCCAGGTACTTTTAAAAATAATAGACGTTTCTCAGAAAAGGTGACAATTACACTGACACTTGAAGATTGTAAGGGAAATAGGAAAAGCTTTGAAAGAGAAGGTACAGGCCAGGGGCAGTGGCTCACGCCTGTAATCCCAACACTTTCAGAGGCCAATGCAGATGGATCACCTGAGATCAGGAGTTTGAGACCAGCCTGGCCAACATGGTGAAACCCAGTCTCTACTAAAAATACAAAAGTTAGCCAGGTATGGTGGCACATACTTGTAATCCCAGCTACTTGGGAGGCTGAGGCAGGAGAATCGCTTGACCCCAGCAGGCAAGGTTGCAGTGAGCCGAGATCTCGCCATTGCACTCCAGCCTGGGCAACAAGAGCGAAACTCCGTCAAAAGAAAAGAAAAGAAAAGGACTCCGTCAAAATGGAAGGGAAGGAGAAGGGAGGGGAGGGGAGGGGAGGGGAGGGGAGGGGAAAGAGAACAAGGAGATATTGAAAGAGAGAGCCCCACAAGCCAATATCCTGAAAATTGACAAGAACTTAGCTGAATGCAAGCAACAGGGAAAGAGACTAGCAATGAATATGGTCATGAAGGAAGAAGCTAAATCACTGAGGTAATGTGTGATTTTTATCCAAGGCTTGCTATGGGAAGGTATATGACATTTCTGATTAACTGGTTCAGAGTAGCTTACATTTCTCTTATTTAAGAAAACATTTGGCAGGGCGCAGTGGCTCACATCTGTAATCCCAGCACTTTGGGAGGTGGAGGTGGGCAGATCACGAAGTCAAGAGATCGAGACCATCCTGGCCAACATGGTGAAACCCTAGCTCTCCTAAAAGTACAAAAATTAGCCGGCATGGTGGCAGGTGCCTATAGTCCCAGCTACTTGGGAGACTGAGGCAGGAGAACCGCTTGAACCCAGGAGGCGGAGCTTGCAGTGAGCCGAGATTGCACCACTGCACTCCAGCTTGGTGACAGAGTGAGACTCTGTCTCAAAAAAAAAAAAAAAAAGAAAAAAGAAAACATTTGCTGATTCCCTTTTCCATACAAAGCTCAGAGCTAGATGACACAAAAAAACAAACAAAAATGACTTAGTCTCTCTTTTTAAGTTGTTAAAGGTACTAGAAGAGACAGATAAGCAATTAACTCAAATTTAAGGGAGAGGTGAGGCTAAATTTGTTGATTAGAACTCTGAAGCTCAGCACAGTGGCTCACACTTGTAATTCCAACACTTTGGAAGTCCAAGGAGGGCAGATTGCTTGCTGTCAGGAGTTCAAGACCAGCCTTGTCAACATGGCAAAATCCTATCTCTATAAAAAATACGAAAATTAACCAGGTGTGGTGGTGTGTGCCTGTAGTCCCAGCTACTTGGGAGGTTGAGGTGGGAGGCTGGCTTGAGCCCAAGAGGTGGAGGTTGCAATGAGTAAAGATCATGCTACTGCACTCCAGCCTGAGCAACAGAGCCAGACCCTGTCTCAAAAAAATAAAAACAGAACTCTGGAGCTTCAAATTTTTATTTGTGAACATTAAAGTTTTAGTAAGCAAAGGTTGCATCTACACAGTCTTATCCTTATGGTTTTGATCTAAAACTGTATCCATTTTTGCCTACGTGATAGGTTAAAGTTCTCTAGTATGATTCCTTTTTTCCTGTATTTCACACAGGTTTCATTTCTTTTTTCTTTTCTTAGTCAATAAAATGTTATTCCTCCATGAAGGTTTATAGTATTTTATCTTCATGGTGTTTTTTCCTGTTTACAGTGGCCTTCTTTCTTCTCTCTCCTCAACCCCTCCCAAGATTTCTACTTTGATGTTAAAATCATAAACCTGGTGATTCTTTCCTTTGTATTTGTCAGATGGATTTTGAATCCCCCCACCTCATTTTTTTTTTCTGTTATCACATTTCATGTTTCTTTTTTTTTTTTTAGCTTTTTTTTTTTTATTATACTTTAAGTTCTAGTACATGTGCACAAAGTGCAGGTTTGTTACGTATGTATACATGTGCCATGTTGGTGTGCTACACCCATTAACTCATCATTTACATTAGGTATATCTCCTAATGTCATGTTTCTTGTATATACCTCAGAGTTGAATTTTATTTTTAGTCTAATCTCTAATCTCAGGCCTGTTTGGTCTAAGAAATTATAACCTATTGACAAGTGGAGTGTCGTAACTGATATATCTGGTCTTATTTCTATCAAAAGGTGTGGCTCGCCTATCATTTGGAATACTCTTTGCCTTCACACACCACTGCAGGATCTTGGGGTAAAATTGCAAGCCACTCTTCCATTTTGGGTTTCACTTCCGGAAATGAGGAACACAACAGATGGGCTGGAATTAGAATCAGGTGAAGGTAATATCCAGAACCAGCCCTTTCTTCTCTGAGAGCCTTTGCCACTTCTCTGGTGTTTCCACTCTTCCTTCCTCTGCCCTCTGTTTGTCATGGCTGCCAGTGCCTTCCCTGCCCGCCAGACGGTGCACTCCCTCCTTTCTTCTGCACCGAAGCTCTTACTCTGAACTCGTCTCGAAAAGAAAGTCAGTTCTCACTATAGCTCAACTACTTCAGAGCCCACTTAACCTTCCTAGGTATCAGGTTGTTGACTAAATGGAATATTTCAGGTAGTATAGGACAGATATTTTCGGACAAAGCTCCTTTCTGCTGGAAACAGAGAAACCTGCAACCTGAAATCTTAGGGACCCAAAGATTACTCTGCAAACCATAGAAAATCTCATTGTACATCTCAGTCCTCTATTCCTCTCCTTGAAGGGGAACCCACAAATGCTCTCTCCTAAGCATCTGGCCTCTTCTGTTCTTAAATGAGGTTGAAAGAACCCCAGCATTTGCCACCTTCAGGCCTGCATAGGCACTGAGGCCACAGGCACATTGCAGGGGTCCAGCTCAAGTGTTTCCCCATTGGCAAATGGGTTCTCTCAGTGATGGAAGCCTCAGCCTCTCCAGCTTGTTCCCTGTGGTACTCATCACATGACTATCACTGTGGACTGCAGGCTTTGGGTTTACTCAGATTTGGGTTCAAATCCATGCCTTGCTATTAATAAGCACCAGAACCTTGGGCAATTACTTAAAACTTTAGGTCTCAGTTTTCTTATCTGTTGGTTAAAATAAGGGATGTGCTCTATGTTGTTGTTTGGAGGTAAAATGGAAGAATCTGGGCAAAGGGCCAAACCTCCTGCCTGGCTCAATGTTGGCTATGACTATAGTTATGACCAAACAACTCAATGGTCCTCAATTTTCTATAGTGACCAGCTGACTATGCCATCTGAACGAACTTCACAGAAAGGATATCTAAGTAAACATTGATGTTAATTTTTAAAAAGAAGTTTATTCAATTAAAAACATTTAAAAGCTCTCGGCATGATATCACATTGCAGAGTACCACAGATCCGAGAGAATCAACTGAAAAACTGCGAAATATGGTTGAGCAGTAGAGATTAATTTCACTATAAAGGCCGTTGTTTAAAAATTTGCTTTTAAAATCAGGTGTAAAAGAGGGAAGGGGAGATATTTCAGCAAGTTTTAAGCAGTTTAAGAAAATGAAAAATAAATCCAGTATTGGTGAGGTTTCAAAAGATTCCTTTAGGACAAGGCAAAGAACATTTAAAATAAAAGGACATTTCCAGGAACTTCAACCTAGAGTAGGATAAATGCACAGAGAATTACTGAAGCTCCAGGAGAGGCAGGTCTGGCCTAATAGAACAGTCCTACAAAGCACCAATAAAAGGAGAAGCGTGATTCCCATAGGGCATGTCCAGTTGTGAAGTGCAATTAGAAACACCAGCATGACAGATTTTTTTCCCCATAAATGGGTGAGGGAGTAGATCTATTTCTCATTCTGTAGCTCGATTAAAGCCGTTCCTCCAAATCTAAACTTTTCATCAAAACAAACCTACATATTGGATGCCTTAGTCTAATCTCATGTTTAAATCAATAAGCAAACATAAAAGATTTCATGGAGGAAGCTATCTTATTCACTCTCTTGTCATTTGCCACTTAACTGGGGAGGAGGGATGATGGCAGGGAGAAGCGGTTTATGTTTTTGATGCCTGCATTGTTTTGTGCTGATCTTTTTACAATCCCGGTTTTCAAAGTTGTGTCACTCAGAAAGCAACATTCTATCCAATTGGCTCAAACCAAGAGCCTTAGGTAACAATAAAATGACAGTTGTCACTCAAATGCTTTGCAAGTTATAATCAGTACAGAAGTTAAATAATATATCAAAGCACTCTTTGTCTTTTTATGACTATAAAAATGGGAGACAGTGACTACCTCAGTGTTCATAATACTGCATGTATGATAAGTCTGAATGGGTCATCAAATTGTGTCCAGCCACACATCCCCCCAACTTTAATATTTTTTTCTAAGTTTTAATTCTAGAGTGGTGTGTGGATGCTTTGTAACTGGTGCTGGGTTTTTGTTTTTTTGTTTTTTGTTTTTTTCTTCGGCAACATTTTCTTGCCGAGTATATCATTACGAGATTCTGCAGTAACAAGCATTCTTCTGTTCAAATTTATATCAATTAGTTGAGGACAGTAATTCAATTGGACGACCCACTGGATTTTGAAAGACTTGCGACCATGTCAAAGTGACGACCTTTTTCTTTCTCTCTCAGCCAAAAGCAATTTTTTAACAAGGAGCCCTGGAAAGAAATGCTGGTTTAATAATTAGTTATTGATCATGGCCAATGCCATGGTGAATACCACTGGATTAGTCAGAGACCAGTAAATCGGAGCACGGGTATTTCCCTTGTCAAGATTGTGAGAGATCAGGAAAAAAAAAAAGCAAAGAACTGACAGAATAAGATATCAAAAACAGCTTAATTAGGTACATTTTCATCTTTGATAGGGATTCTTTTCATTTTCAAAAGTAGAAGTAAAATCTTTAACCTGTATTAAGATAAAACAACTTAATAGTATATCTCCACTTAAAAACACTGTAAAAGACCAGCAATGAGTTAAGTAGACTTGGAAAACACTAAAATTGCTTTGAAACAACACCATGCAAAATTATTTTGATAAATTAACCCTGCTTTGGCCAGCATTTTTGCCTCCCTAAGATACCATTAACCCCCATGCCCTGAAATGCCCATTAGAAACAATTTGGATACATGCAGAAAAAGACTATAACAATTATAGACAGTAGCTTTAAAAGTATAATTGACTTTTCTGAGCGCTAATTTAGGCATCACTTTAGGGCTGCATAAAAATCTCCACATATGAGCCACTTAATGGAAGGAGAAACTTAAAAGGATGATTTTATTGTACTTTCAGGGGAAAAATGTTTCCATTAGTTGTACAATTTCTTCCTAGAATAGAAAAAATAAAAGATATTGAAAATGCAAAGTGACAACTAAGTCAACTTCTATCTAGTTTGAAGGTGGTCATGCCCAATCCTTACTCTGACAAACAAAAATGGAAGTCCTTCTATGCTCCATATTTAATGGGGGGGGGGGGTTCAATATGGTTGAAATCCATCATATTCATGACAAAGTAGCTAGATTATAGAAGTACTCTTAAACATAATTTTAGAAATGAGTATGTGGATAGTGAGCAGATGAATCAGATAACTCAGCTCTAGCTCTACGATTTTACATTTTCAGGGGTCACCTTTCCCCAGAAAAAAAAAAAAGCACTAATTTTATGTCTGATTTCAAGTAGTTCTGATGGTTCCAGAGAATAGAGTCATCCCCAAATGTTGTGATCATTTTGAGTTTATACCAGAAAAAGATTTCTAGCTTTCAGCTTGCTGTCACAAAATGAAAAGTGATATTCCAAGACTCTATTCTTTCCCTATTATAAAAGACACTCAAATAACATCTGGATAATAATTTGACTGGGATGTCAAAGAGAAGACCAAATCTCTAAGATTCTTCACAACTCTGATTCAAGAACACAATGCTTATAGTGGTTTTCAGAGATGTGCATAAGAACTGTACATCTCTAGAAGCATGACAATATCCTGGGATTCTCTGTAAGATGTAGCAACTACAGTGATCAAGTTTATAACCTTAATTTTTTTGAGATGGAATTTTGTTCTCGTCACCCAGGCTGGAGTACAATGGCATGAGCTCGGCTCACTGCAACCTCCGCCTCCTGAGTTCAAGCAATTCTCCTGCCTCAACCTCCCGAGTAGCTGGGATTATAGGCACACCACCACACCCAGCTAATTTTTGTATTTTTGGTAGAGACAGGGTTTCACCATGTTGGCCAGGCTGATCTCGAACTCCTGACCTCAGGTGATCCACCCACCTTGGCCTCCCAAAGCGCTGGGATTACAGGCGTGAGCCACCATACCCAGCCTTACCTTAATTTTTGATGTCAACCTGACCTTAGAGGTTAAAAAGAAATTGTTGGTCACTGAGTGGCTGAAGTATATTGCTATTCATATTAATTACATGCTTTTCAAGAGGACCAACTCTCGCTTTATATGCATGTTAAAAGATAAAAACAAAAAACCAGCAGCCACAAGTGAAGAGCCCTGGGCTTCCAAAAAAGTGGGAGTTCTAGTTTTGGTTTGACCTTTAATGAACTGGTTTAGGTTAGACATGTCACTTCAATTCCCCCATCTACAAAATGAGTAAGATGTCTATAGCCTCACTATTCATTGTGGACTCTGAGAGCCAGCAGCTGAGCATCACCTGGGAGCTTGTTAAAAATGCAGGACCTTGGCCAGGTGTGGTGGCTCATGCCTATAATCCTAGCACTTCGGGAGGCTGAGGTGGGTGGATCATCCGACATCAGGGGTTTCAGACCAGCCTGGCCAACATAGTGAAACCCTATCTCTACTAAAAATACAAAAATTAGCCAAGCGAGGTGGCACATGCCTGTAATCCTAGCTAGTCGGGAGGCTGAGGCAGGAGAATTGCTTGAACCCAGGAGGCGGAGGTTGCAATGAGCCGAGACTGTGCCATTGCATGATCTGGTGTGACAGAATGAGACTCTGTCTCAAAAAAAAAAAGAAAAAAAAAAAAAAAAGAAAAAGACAGGATCTCTAGCCCCTCCCTATACCTATTAAATCAGAATCCACAGTTTAACAAGACATCCAGGAGATCTGAAGCTCTGAACGCAGGTTTAAAAGACATTTAAGATCACTTCTTATCTTGCTATGGGGAGAAAGGGAGAAGGAAACCCCTTGAGTTCAAAAGACAGCCCAACATCTCTGCATCTGTGTATGTGTTTCTGTGTGTGTGTGTGTGTGTGTGTGTGTGTATGCAGGTCCGTGTGTTTATTCGCTTTCACATTTCACCTCTTTACCAAGTGGATACCTGTGCAGTTCCCTGAGCCTGTAAGACACATTTGTCGAGTTATCTATGGCTTCATGTTTAGCTAAACAAATGTGCTGTCAGATGCCCTGAGATTGAGCAAAATGGGATGTGGACCCCAGTTTTGCTGTGTGGATGGTCTGACTTAGATGTTTTCCATTGAGGTCACGGCACAAAGAATTAAAACCTCTTTACCTCAAGAGCTCATCTAAACTCACATCCAAATTAGGAAGGTACAAGAAATAAATCTGTCTTTTATTGCCAGCATCACCTGATCTGTCAAGTCTGTCTTTAGTATCCCTACGCCAAGCTGACAGCTCCCCCTCGTCCGCCCCCGCAATATCTGGATCGGTGGGGCAGACGCCCCACCCCTGAGAAGATTCACTTACAGTAACTGCTGAGGTGCAAGTAGAGAATGAACAATAGAAGGCTGTCAAGCCCGACAGCCAGCCCGGGATGTATGAGCGTCGAACTGACAGCAAGGGCCTCAGAGGGTAAACTGCTTTGCTGGAACTAATTAAACAGATGAAATTATTACATGAATATGCAGATGTTGTTTACATTTTACCATATGGTATTATTTCAGGTAATAACTCGCAGGAGAATCCCTTCCTCTCATCAAGAGGAAATGGGTTGAAAAGAAGGCCCCACGTGTCACCTTTTGTTTGCTAGGCAGACACTGATAACTCAGGTTTCCTTTCCGAGTCATGGGGAGCGTTCAGTTGGATTCCTGTGGCACAAGCAAGATGAAACTGCAGCCACTCTCTGAAAGTAAAGGGGTGGGAGACAGGGCTGCCTTAGCTGAGTTGAAACGGCGACTCCAACTGCTGTAAAATTCACCCGAAGGATGAAGTGCATCCAACGATAGACATGGTGTCATTCTGCAAGTCGCAGGAAGAGCCAGCCAACTCACGTGATGCCTCTGTAGCTGGCATTTCCTCTAAGACTTGGCACTCCAAGACTCCAAGACTTAGGTGACTATAGAGCAAGGCAACTGATTTCTAAAATGCCAAGTCAGAACCATACCATCCAAACAAGTGTCACCCTCTCCAAAGGTGCCACCTTCAGAGGGAGGCAATGCACTGAAGCCAAGGAGCCCTGGCAGTCAATGAGAATGTTGTGTGAGAAAGCAGGGTCAGCACACCCAGGCAGGACTGGTCATTCTCCCAGGGATGTCCCCTTCCTGATCTTTCCTCCCATGCCTCTGTTAGTGCACTCACATCAAGCTATTCAGCCAATCCAAATTGAGATTCTCTTATCCCTCATCCCCCACGTCCAACCAAGCATGAAGGTTTTCCCTCCAAAATGGTCCTCACAGGATTTTCTGCTGCCCCATCCCCAGTATGCCCTGCCACAGCCTTCAGCATTTTTAACTGAACTCCTGTAGCAGCCTAACTACCATTCTCCTTTTCTGACTCTCTGCCGTCTTCAATCTAGTTAGAATTATTTCTAAAATTCACATCTTATTAGGTGTCTGCCTCCCTTAAGAGCAGTCAATGACATATCACTACTTTCAGGCCCAAGCGAACTCACAGAGCTCCTTTACAAGGTGTGATCCTGCAACCCATTCCCAACTTGTTCCTGTTTCCTGTGCTGTTCTTGATACTTGGACCATTTCCCCTCTTCCTCCACCTCCTTCTCTTACTGGCTTACAGCTAATCATGCTTTTATGTTTGTGTTGAAATTTGTTGTAATGATTGCTATTATTATAAAGAAAATGTTAACTGTCAAATTTGGCCCTGTCAAAACTCTGCATTATTTACTCTTTCAGGATAATCAGACCAAAGAGGCTTCTCCGAATTCATCCACCTTTATCCGTCCCCACATTAAACACATGCAAACATAGATACAGACACATAAAGTTTTTTTTTCCAAACCTGAGATCCTGTTGTTCATGCTGCTCTGAAACTAGCTCTTATCACTTTACAATGTCATGGGCATTACCTAGATCAAAAGATAAAAATAGATCACATTCTTTTTAATGCTTCAAAATACTCCATGCTACATGTGCATCGTTATTCACTAAAATATCTTGCTATTACTAAATATTCAAAGTTTTTTTTTCTTTCCTTTTTTTATTAACTTTCTTTGTAGATGAAAATAATGTTTCTACAAATTTTCTTGTAAGTTCTTATTTATTGATGCCTATTTTTCTGGAAGGATTGATCCCCAGAGTGACACTTCAATGTCTAAAGGCACATGAGCTTTTAAATTTAGTAGATATTTCCAGATAGTTTTCCAAAAAGGTTGTAATAATCTATACTCCCATCAGCAATACATGGGAGTTCCTATTTGCCCACATCCTTGATAATGTTATATTTTATAGCTTTTTGTGTTATTTTTGTTCCTGTTTTCATTTTGCCAGTAAGACATTATACTTTATTTTCATGTCTAGCTCCTTCACTCTTAGGGAAGTTCAGTGTCATTTGCTGAGTTTATTCTCTGTCTTCAAGCTCATTTCCTATTTTTCTATTGTGTTGTTTGTCTAGCTTATAAATTTGTAGGATTTTTTAAGCTAATTCTTTGTCTTGTGTGTGACAAATATATCTGCTCAACATATGCCTGTTTTCGTTTATAACTTTTGGGTTTCCCAAGTCTCTTGAAGAGGCCTCTTGCTACCCTACTGTTATCCAAATATTCATCAAATGTTTAATTAATGTATTTTTCATACTCCTTTTTTCTTTGGAAAATTTTCTTAGCTAGTTCCAATATATATTCTTCCATGTGAACTTCAAAATCTTTCTGCCTCATTCCTTACCCATCCTCCCAAAACACCAATTAGAATTTGAATTAGAATTATATAAAACTTATTAACTTGAGAAAGTTGGATATTATATAGTAAAAATAATACCATTTTTCGAATTTGTGTCTATTTTTGATCTTCAATAGGATTTTGAGGTTTTCTTCACTTAAATTCTGTGATTTCTTATTCAATTTTTGTCTACAAATTTTGCTTTTTATTGTATTATTGTGAGTGCATTTTTCCTTTCGTCTTTCAGCTAATTATTACTGTAATTGAGAAGCTATGAATATTCATCTTGTCTTATTAATTATAATCCATATTATTTTATTAATGCTACTAAATTTTAGTGGTTTTTTTAGGTTTACCAAGTAAGCAATCATATCTTCTGCCAATAAAAATAAATTTATCTCTTCTTTTTGAATAATTATTTCAACTTATTTTGTTTTCTTGCTTTATTGCAACCTCCAAAAAATGTTAAATAATAGAGGATATCTATGCAATGCATTTGAATTTAAAATGATTTCAGTATTTCAACATACAATGCTTATTGTTTTGACAAATGTATTTTTATCATATTTAATTAGATTATACAAGAAATATTTTATTAGTAATAGTTGCTGAATTCTGGAAATTGTCTTTTTGGCATCTATTGATTAAATAAATTATATTTGTTGATATAATTAATTGTGTTGGTAAAAGTCCAAATGTTGAACCTTTCTTGAATTTCTATTAGTCATGCTTTGTTATTCTTATAACATACTGCCAAATTCAATTTGTTAAAACACTTTTTTTTTATTTTTACAAGCAAAATTTCACTGTCTTATCATGTTTTGAAATTGAACTGCTGCTAGCTCCTTAACCTAAATTGAGAAACTTTGGTTTGGATCGGTACAAAGCGTTGCTCCTCAAAATGCAATTTTCAGGTCAGTAGCACTTACTAAAACTGCACGTTAGCATGTTTCCCCAGCCCTACTAAATTAAAACCTAGAGTTAAACAAGATCCTCCAGTGATTTGTATATACGTTAAAAATTTTAGAGCACTGGTATAAATAACACAGTGATTATTCACTTTTTTCAAGTTATGTCACGCTAAGCTAAAAATCCATTTGGTTGTGTCACCTATTGAAAACTGGTAACTAGGTGATGGGTTGACAGGAGCAACAAACCACCATGGCACACATTTACCTGTGTAACAAATCTGCATGTCCTGCGTAAGTATCCCTGAAATTAAAATAAAAGTAAATTAAATTAAAAAAAGAAAACTGGTAGATTATTGATTGTCTTCCCAAATTTTTGTGACAAATCTATTCAATCACTTTTCTACCTCTTCTTGAATCAAATTTGAATGTTGTATTTTGGTGGGTAATGTCATGTTTCCTCCAACTTTTCCCTACAAATACTTCATATCTTAGTGTAGACATGCTCATCACCGTGGACAGGATCCCCTCCCAACATCTGCAGTCCTGCCTCCGGCCCCTTGCTCCCTACTCTGTTCACACTATCTTCTTTGTCTGCCATCACACTTAGCATGTTTTATTATAATGTCTTATTTAACTGCCTTTCTCCTCTGGTAGACTATCAAATCCAAGAGGGAAAAGAACCTGTCACTCTTGTTCATTTTTGTAGGGCTGGCACCAAGCACCATCTCTGACACATAATAGGCATTCCAGAAATATGCTGTGTGACAACTGGATGGATAGGTAGATGGGTAAGTAATATTTTTAAATGCCGTAACCGATATGTAATTATCTTTATATCCCTCACACATTTCATAGAGCCTAGCATCCTACACCCTTCCTGACACATAGAGGACATTCAAGTTGCTTGTAAAATATAAAGTGTTTTGTAAACTGTAAAACGATGAAATGATGGTACTGCGGATATGACGATAAACAAAAAAGACATTGTCTCCAGTTAAACCTACTCACTCACACTCTAGTAACTTAAATTTGTTTTCATTTTAATTTGCTTAGTCATACAGTTTGGAGAATTTTGGAACTCCTCTTGTGTTTTCAACTTTCATACTCACTTCTGAAAATCAGCTGGGTCAGGAAATCATCACATAAAAGTGTTAGTTTTCTTTTCAGAATCAGACAAAATAATTTAGTGCTAGAGGAAAAATGTAGATGTTCAAGCTTGACAAAACAATTTCAAGTAAAAAAAATCAAATGTAAATATGAAATAACAAAGCCAACTTACTTCTGGCATACACACAAAAATCGAAGTCAGTGCTGAAAGAGTAATTCTCTGAAATGTGTTGAACACAGAGCAAGTGTACAACCCCTGGAGCAGCATGCACTGAAGGTCACCCTGAGGCATGGGGGAATTCTAGTTTCTTTATTTGAACATTATCTCATTTTTTTTTTCTTGGCATTTCCCAGTTCATGTACAGATTGTTTCCAAACGTTGGTTTTAAAATCATTGCTTATAATTCATATTATTGCTCCAATGAGGGATGTGTTGGGATCTCAAGACAAACCACAGGGAGTTATTGAGTGAACAGTAATGAAATCATGAAGCTCGGAGGGCTGATCATGTAGGAATCTTTCTTTTGGTTATATGGGTACCCTGGAGGAATATTGAAGTAGACACCTGTGTCAGTCAGGGTTCTCCAGAGAAAAGGAGCCAACAGGATATACATAGGTGTGTATATTTATTAATTTATGTAAGGAATCGGCTAATGTGATTCTGAGGGCATGACAAATGTAATATCCATAAGGCGGGTCAGTAAAAAATCTCCGGCTAGTTGATGTTGCACTTCTGATTCTGCAATTTGTAGGACAGACCAGCAAGCCAGAGACTCGGACAGGATTTATATGTTGCAACCTAGAGTCAGAATTCCTTCTTCTCTGAGAAACCTCAGGCCTTGCTCTTAGACCTCGAACCAGTTAGATGATGGCCACCCACATTATCAAGGGCAGTCTCCTGTACTTAAAGTCAACAGATTGTGGATGTTAATCACATCTAAAAACTACCTTCACACCAATATCTAGACTAGTATTTGACCAGACAAATGGACCACAGCATAGTCAAGTTAACATAAAAAATTAACCCATCACCATAACCCTCTATGGATACTTGTCCCCATCCCACACATCCCACCACGGCTTCAGACTGCTCTAAGACTTCCTCATGCTCTCCCTATTCAAGCCTTTCTCAAATTTCTCTTAGCCCTTACCATCCCCCTCCGAAAATAATCATTCTTTCAAGATTCAAAAGTTTTGTTTTGTTTTGTTTTTCTTTCTTTTTTTTTTTTTTTTATAAAAAGCAATCTGGTCAGGCTAATTTGCAGTAATATGCAAGTGGTAGCTAAAATTTCAGAAATCAAAGTAAAAACCTGGTGCATTTTTGGAGTAGAGGAGAAGCAATTTATCGTGGTCATTTGCACTAACCTAGGGAATCATAAAACACATTACATAAGGATCTGGCAGGTAACAGAAGTGATTAAAGTGGGGTTAGTCTAGAACCATTGGTCCAGTATTGAGAAGGACAGCAAATTGGACAAGGCCCGATTCAGCTCATCTGTCTCCAGTCTTTGCCACAGGGGAAGAGTCCAACATGGCTACATTTTTCACTTTTTCAAGAAAATCTAGAAATCCACATTTGTAGGAGGCATTTCCCAATCACGAAAACACCCCACGGGCTGCCGGTTCAAGACTCTATACCTTATTTTTTCTTCACCATCTCATTATTTCCTGTGATTCTGAGTTCTCTCATAACCTGAAAGTTCAGTTTCCAAGTGTAACTCATCTGGAGAGAAGAAAAAGAGAGGAGGAAGACAGAAAGACTATACCTATGGCTCATTTGTTAAAAGCCAGGTGCTCCAAAGTTAGGGATTTTTTTGGTAAAGTCCTTCACTGTACAGGAGGGCCTGGTAGACCTTGGCCGTGCCTGTGGGGTTTGTTAATCAGGCACTTATTCTCATAAGTTTTCACTCATTTTGAAAAGCCTAACTCCTCCTAGAAACCTGCAGTTCATTGGACAACAAAATTAAGGATCAATGATAACAGCACATCTTCTGGACCTTGACACAAGGGATACTACACCCGAGATACTCAGAGAATAATCACATGATCCTAATCAGACTAGCTTCAGAAAGGAAGACAGAATGAGAAGCCATGGCCGTCTTATTATTTGTCCACTTCTACAGGCAGAGATGTTTCTACGCCTCTTTATTTAAGTTTATTAAAGAAAATGCAAAGACTACTCAAGATGGAAAGCGTTCTTGCAACTCTCATGGGATTGGATTTCTCCCGATTCAATTCTCTGTCCCCTTTGGTTTGACATCTCTCCATGGTCTCTGAGCTACTTAAAGTGATGCTTCTCTCTCTTCTGTCTGCATAAGATTCACCTGGGGGTGGTTTAGGATGCAGCTTCCCAGACCACACTCCAGAGACCCTGGGTCAATACACTTAAGGAATCTGCAGTTTAAAAGTGCACCAGATAAGGCGAACCAAGGTTCCAACCTAAAGAACACTGCCCTAGGGAAAGGAAAATGGAATATGATGGGAAAAGACTAAGGGGGAATCCCTTCTAAAGTGGAGACTCTACTTCAATAGTAATAAGTGATGCTTGGCAGTTTATCTAAGAGTTACAAGGAAACCATGTGTGCAAAACTCAATGTTTTTGCTTAAATGAATCTAGTTGTCTTCTGTTAATTGGGAGACAAAGAAAAGACTTCCATGACAATTGGATTCCACGCCTTCAGTGGAACTCTGAACACTTTCACAAAAGATTGTAATGGGGAAATTTGCCCTGCCATAGCCAATTATCCAGAGTGTCTGCTCAGTGGTCAAGCAGAGAAGTTCACATACTGTTACTTATCTCTCCCCACACACCTAAATTCATTCTCCAGAGAATCGAAGAAGACTCACCAGGCCTCTGAATAAAAAGAATGATGCAGAATTTAAGTGGGATTTGAATTTAATTCCAAGTCTTCATAGATAAATGATTAAAAACATACTGTACTCTATTTGCTACCTGAGATAAACAACTGCAGACATACCTACCCAGAAGCTCAGCAGCTATGGGGCATCCAGGAAAACATGGTGTCTGTTTCTGGGGGTTTGTGTGTACCTGACAGTCGAATACTCTGTTCTCTGTAATGCCTCTAGGTAAACTGTTTATCATCTTAGAAACCCATTAGCATGCTCGCTGCAAATGATCATGTCTCAGTGGCATATCTGAAAGGCTATGGAACTAAAGGCCCTAGAGTCCTGCTACAATGAAAAACTTGGCTTATGTATGGAAAGAAAAGCATTTGAGGCAACTAAGATTAGCAACTTACTGTGTCTGGAATACAATGTTTTTATCATGCTCTTCTGAAAGTCATATATACATGGTGTGCTTAAAGAAATAATTTATTAAATAGTGAGCCATTTTCCATTAATTGTCTGCAGTGACTGATAAAATTTGCCACTTTAAATCATGAAATTGGAAAGTAAGAGGAATGAGAGCTGCTTTAGCTTTCTGATTTTTAAAAAGTTTTCATGCAGACAGCCTCAATCTAACACACACTGAAATAATCTGTAATGCTTTTTAAAAAAATAACATTTAGACTGGGCGTGGTGGCTCACGCCTGTAATCCCAGCACTTTGGGAAGCCAAGGCGGGTGGATCACCTGAAGTCAGGAATTCAAGACCAGCCTGACTAACATGGTGAAACCCCATCTCCACTAAAAATACAAAAATCAGCCAGGCATGGTGGCGGGTGCCTATAGTCTCAGCTCCTCGGGAGACTGAGGCAGGAGAATTGCTTGAACCCAGGAGGCAGAGGTTGCATGAGCCAAGATTGTGCCACCTCACTCCAGCCTGGTGACAGAGCAAGACTCCATCAATAATAATAATAATAATAATAATAATAATAATAATTGTTTCAGTCCCAGCCTAGACCATGAAATCAGAAACCCCAGTACTGACTAGGTCATTTTAAACTCCCTTATTTGAAGTACTCTAGGGCAGCCCTGGTGGTGAGCCACTGGCAATTACATACAGTCAAACTCATGCTGATGTGTTGCCTTGCAAGTAAGACCACCTTTGAGATGGTCCCCTTTTGGAAGGCACCTTAATAGCTACATATCTGAAACACTTTATATCAAATTCTGTGCTATATCGAAGAGCCAAAGTGAGGGTCCGGTAACAGAGTAGACAGGAAAACAGTAAGTAAGAGGTAATTCTGTCCTACAGCCAACAATCGCACTTTTATTTAAGTGATGCACATTCTAGAGATTATTTTGAAACATAAGAATCCACAGGTTTAGTTTGTATCTTTAGATGGGGGGAAATAAACCCTAAGTGGAGTCTCAGTTAAGTTAAACAAATGTCATATCCTTCTTCTAGCTAAACAATGACTCCGCCACTGCCCCCACCCACCTACCATTATCATAGAATGGAAGAAGCAATGGAATGAGTTTTCTGTAACCCATGGGAAGATAATTTAGAAAGTACTCTTCATATGTTTTCTCTATTAGAGTGTGCAGCTAGTTGTCTGTATTAATTGCTAAGCAACATGTTGGAAGTGTGGTTTTATCAAGGGTTAGAGAGCCACAACAAAAACTGGAACAAAATCAGCCACACATATTTGCACTACTGTGGTACCCAGGCAAGGTGCTCAACAAACACTAGTTGACAGCTCCTCTCTTCCCAGTGAGCCTTATTTAAGATTTAGAAGGGATGAGGAAGAAGAAAAAAAAAAAAAAGCTGCCTAATAAACTGCCCAAGTATGCTTGCATGCATCCTGGAGAACTCAGGCTACAAAGAAAATAAATCTACCCTTTCAACTTCAAGTCAAAGCCCACATTCTCTCCCTGGGGAACCTCAATTATAACAAGGGGTCCTTCTTTTTATGTTCTTCCTTAAGGAAAAATTACCACAAGTTTTGTTTGGAAGTTCTCAAAGTCTTTTGTTTAGTGTTCTATTCTAAACAGAGTAAGTTCCACACGATCTGAAAAATCTCCAGATGTTTGCAAAACTAAAAGTAGAAGAAATTGCTGAATCTTGTGTGCCTCTCCAAAACCCAAACTTGACCTTCCAGCAGGTGGGGTCTAGTTTTCTCAGAGGTCTGTGGAGGCGATGCACCCAGGCTGCTTGTGCCAAAAGGTGCTGCAGTCAAGCGGGGGACCCTGGGGGGAGGCAGAGTCCCACTGCATCAAGGGTGAGCTTCCTCCAGGAGCGGCTGCACTAGGCTGCCACAGGAGTTGACCCCTGTTCATGGAGTATAGCATTCTTCTCATGGTTCCTCCTTGACCAGGGTTCAGGTCTCAGCCTAGACACCATCTCCCAGAACACGCTCTCCCTGTGTTCGCAGCACATCGCCCTGCCATTCCCTTCATGGCCTTCCCCTCTATCTGCCAATGCCTGCTCTGCCTGTTCACTCATTTGTCATTACTGTGCCTTCACAACCATAAGAAGAGTAACTAAAGGAGAGACTATGTGTGTTCTGCTCACTGCCATATCCTCAGTCCCTAGCACAGTGCCAGCTTTAATGGATACTCAGTAAATACTAAATTAAGGAAGGAAGGAGTAAACAAAGGCAGTGATCAGTAAGTGAACCTTGAGAAAACACAAGTGTCAGGGGGAAGCACTGGACCAGGCAGACAGCGGGTGTGGTGAGTTTCCCAGGTCATCTGAAGGGCACTGGTGCAGGGAGAGGCTGCAGAGAGTCTGCACAGGAGCCCAGAAGAAAGGAAGAAGGAGCTGAGAGAGGAGACACCCTGGACCCTCACTAGCCATTCCACAAGCACATATGTAAGACTCAGTTTCTGAGACTCTACTCTAGTACATGCACTATGAACAATAAAAATAAGTATAACGATGCCTTCCAGGTCTGCAGCAGGGAGACCAGCACATAGACAGACATTATTTGGGAGATGTTAATAATGGTGAACATTTTTGTCATCATCATCATCATCATCATTGTCATCATCATTACATCTCACATTTATGGAGCACTAACTATAGGAGCAAGCACCATGCCAATTCCTTTATATGGATCAATTTATGTAATCTTCACAAAGCCGTACCAAGTTATTACCTTTTTTTGTGCTGATCCAGAAACTGAGGTTAAGCCAATTGTCCAAGGTTACAAAACCAATGAATGGTCATAAGTAGGTAAAAGGTTAAGTGGTTGTAAAGAGAAACAGAGAGAGAGAGAAAGATACTGGAATCTAATCAAACTTAAAACTCTAGCTTAAAGAATGAGGCTGATTTCTCTCCTGGCTCCAGCAGGATTTGGGCGGACAGTGACAAAAATTCTCTCCTTGACCAGCCTCTAGCCAGGCCTCTTGAGCCCTCTTTTCTCAACTAGGCCTCAACTTTGGCCTCTGAAGACTTGAATAAACACTAACATGGTTTCTAATAGCTCAAGCCCACATTTCTAGGATGACCCTAGTCCCCCTTCTTAAAGTGCCTGCCTGAGAAAACTCAAGCCTGCTAAAAAAATTTACTGTTTGTTCCAGCCAACATCTGATGATAGGACCCCTCTATGGAAGGGTAGGGGCCTAACTTCCATAAGTGCCAGTGAGCAAACTCAAATGAGTTTCACACGGATCAATCACTCCTTCCTGATTTTTGTAATTTTTTATTTCCCTGACTCTACTCATACCCCTCCATACTCCCTCATTCTCCCCTTAAAATGTCCAGTTACTTTTGTACAAAGCAGAGTTCAGCTCGCACTGGGCTCTTTCCCATTGCAATTGTTATTACTGATTAAACTCTGTTCTTACCACTTTGACTAGTGCCCAGCTTGGTTTATCTTTGACAACAGCTAGCAATCACCACCACAGTGGTAGAGCTAAGACCCATACCTGACTTCCAAGCAGCATGACTGGTAGGGGCAAATTAGTCTATCACTTTGTCAGGAGGTGAGAGGAGGGGTGAGGGCCAGGTCAGAGAATGTACAAAGACTGGTATTCAAAATAGGCCAAACAGGGTGAAAACATATTTGCCAAGCAGATATAGGGGGATGAGGGTTTACATACTCACAAGTGGTAACAACATGAGCAAATGTAAAAAATGTCAAGCTACGGTTTGTGTATTGAAAGTCAGTGGTCTAGTGGGGACATGGATGGAAGGGGTCAGGGATGGTGCATACTGGCCCCAAGGTGAGGCAAAACTGTGAATGGCCTTGTATTCTATATCATGAAATTTGTGGGCAGTCGATAGCCATAAAATATTTTTAGGCCAGGCACGGTGGCTCAAGCTTGTAATCCCAGCACTTCGGGAGGCTGAGGCAGGCAGATCACCTGAGGTCAGGAGTTTGAGATGAGCCTGACCAACATGGAGAGAAACCCGTCTCTACTAAAAATGCAAAATTAGCCAGGCATGGTGGCACATGCCTATAATTCCAGCTACTCGGGAAGGCTGAGTCAGGAGAATTGCTTGAACCTGGGAGGCGGAGGTTGCAGTGAGCCGAGATTGCCCCAGTGCACTCCAGCCTGGGCAACAGAGCGAAACTCTGTCTCAAAAAATAAATAAATATATATATATATATATATGGAGGGGATATAATGATATCTCTTATAGGATTATCTGAATTTTGGATTATCTCCTTGATGTGGTTTGCCTGTGTTCCCACCCAAATCTCGTCTTGAACTGTAGTTCCCATAATTCCCACATATTGTGGGAGGGACCCAGTAGAAGATAACTGAATCATGGGCGGGGGGTGGATTTCCCCATACTGTTCATGTGGTAGTGAATAAGTCTCATGAGATCTGATGGTTTTAGAAGGGGTTTCCCCTTTCACTTGGCTCTCATTCTATCTTGCCTGCTGCCATGTAAGACATGTGTTGCTTCCCTTTTGCTTTCCACCATGATTGTGAGGCCTCCCCAGCCATGTGGAACTATGAGTCCATTAAGCCTCTTTACTCCATAAATTGCCCAATCCCAGGTATGTCTTGATTAGCAGCATGAGAACAAACTAATACACTCTTCGAAAAAGAAGCTACAACCCTATGCTGGCCAGTCACCTGCAGCGAGAATCCTACACCACACAGGAAACCCTAAGTCAAATGCAGCCAGGGGCTTTCTAGACCAGGTTCCCTTCCATTTAGGGGATCTGTATTTTTTTATTTTTTGCAGGAAGAGTTGGAAAGTGTCTCACCCTAGATGGGAATTTTCTGCAACCAGAAGAGAAGAGGAACGTAAAAATGCATGCCACCAAAAATTGTACACTAATTTTGCTAATGATTGGAAAGTTATGCATACATTTTTGGTGGCAATGTTTCTCTTTGTTCCCATGTAGGCTAATACTGACATTTGTTGGAACTCCCTAAGTACCCAGGTACTGGCAGAGGCAGGTGAACCAGGAGCACAACATAGCAACAGAAAAATATCAGCCTAGAAGGAGCATTGGTAGAAATTTAGTTGCTAATTAACAAGGAGCTCAAACACATCAACAAGATTAGCACATCATTGTATACGACACACTTTGTTGTGTCATGGTCTGGTTTATCTCAAAATCATCAGAATTCTGTGGTCTGCATTTGAATTCGTATTGTAACATTTTTCACTCTGGAAGGTACACGAAGTTACCATTTGTAAACAAGCCTCTTAAAACAGGGGGTCTTCACATTCTTTGGGTCATGGATGTCTTTGAAAATATAATAAAAGGTGAGGTGAACACATATGATTTTGTTGGACTCCTTGGAAATAAAGTCTGTGGTTACTAATAAAGATCAGAACTCCTGAAGATCAAAACCACGTCTTACCTCTAAGACTGGGCTTCCCAGTGGGTGGAAGAACTGTCAAACAGTGTCTTGGAGTTCCACATAGACTCCAGGCTCCAGAGATGCCACAGCTGAAAGAGAAGTCGTGTGAGAGGGCTCAGAGGTCAGCTGTTCTGGGGAGCAAGGAAAAACTGTAAACTGAGGTCCCTGCCAGGGAGAACAAGCACAAGGTCACATTTCTTGAAAAATATATTTGGCAAGAAGACAGCAACTCTTCAGTATCTCAAGTCCCTGAAATAACTCAGATAAAATTGGTAGCTATTTCTTTCCTAAATTTAAAAAATATTATTACAAAAAGGGGTATGTTGGTATTAATTTTATGTTACTGATGAATATGAAATGTAGTTTTCAAGTCACCCATATTTTTGGAGTTCTAATGATCCTTGTTTTTCTTATGCAAATTGGCATTGCAGTTTGCAGATAGGTAATAATCAGACGACTGTCTAAAGATCTCCACCGTTTAAACAAGTTCATTGCCATTCTTGTCTCCCCTTAGATCAGATGTATAATTTTTGTGATTGCTATGCAATCTAGAATTTAAAAGTGTTCCTAGCTTCATGTGAGGCTCCTTCTGAGTTTTTTCTTTTCCTTTTCTAAAGTTTTCACATATTTAAGGGGTACAAGTGCAGTTTTGTACTCTTTGGGATATATTGTGTAGTGATGAAGTCGGGGCTTTTATTGTAGTCATCACCCAAATAATGTCTATTGTACCCAGTAAGTATTAAATTTCTCATTATCCACTCCCCTACCACTTCCCACAGTGTCTGTCATTCCACACTCAGTGTCCATGTATACATTAAGTAAGGATATGTTGTATTTGTCTTTCTGTTTCTGAGCTGTTCCATTTAAGATAAGTGGATGACCTCCAGTTCCATCCCTGTTTCTGCAAAAGGCATGATTTCATTTTTTATGACTGAATAGTATTCCATTGTGTGTGTGTAGCATTCCATTGTGTATGTACGTGGTGAGAGGAATATATATATACACATATATATATGTATATATATATATAAACATAAAATATCAGGCCAAAAGGAGCATCGGTAGAAATTCAGTTGCTCAGGAAGGGGAACATCACACACCGGGGCCTATTGTGGGTTGGGGGGAGGGGGGAGGGATAGCATTAGGAGATATACCTAATGTAAATGATGAGTTAATGGGTGCAGCACACCAACATGGCACATGTATACATATGTAACAAACCTGCACATTGTGCACATGTACACTAGAACTTAAAGTATAATTTAAAAAAAAGAAAAGAAATTCAGTTTCTAATTAACAAGGAGCTAGACGGAAAAGTGACCTCAAACACATCAAGATTAGCACATTGTTATATAAGACACACTTTGTTATGTTTTTCTCTTTATATATATACACACATGTGCGCACAGGTGCACGCGCGCGTGCATGCGCACACACACACACTGGTATTCCATTATATATAATGGAATTTGCTTTATCCAATCCTCCATTGATGGACAATTCATCAGTTTTAAAGACAGTGGAATGTTTGCCAAATTTCCTGTAACTAGATTCTGTTTTGGTGGTTTCATCCTCTTCATTTTTACAGCCCATTGTTTTCTAGAGTCCCAAATCTGATTCTGAAAGTCACTTAAATTTACCTTCAAAGATTTCAAAACTGATCTGTCTCTGACACATCCATCCAAGTTTCATCCAATGCGACAAAGCCAGACACATACAACCTAATCTTGCTCCAGCTTGCATGATGAGCTCCACGACAGTGACAGTGAGGAACTTGTGCCAAATCCAGCGGTTGCCACACAGAATCCCATGGTGGAAGCTTGACTTAAGAAGGGAATCTTGTCAGGTTCCCTGGCTCTCCAGCTATCTGTCTCTCTGTTAATGTCCTGACTGGTTTAACATGCATGTAAAGCAGATGCTATATTTGCCTTTACGGTTTCTCTATGAAAAAAAAAAATCCAGTGAACTTTTTCTTCAGTTCTAAACCAGGTTTTTTACAATGCAGGTGCAGAGACCTCCTCCTAAAAGGGAACAGTATTTTCAATTAACTAGTCAGTCTACTTCTCTAGTGAAAAACGAGGTGGCTGTATTCTATATAAACTCATTCCTGTGTAGATCTCGAATGTATATCTACCGTAGCTGGGTCATTTTGCTGTGCTGGAGGATACATTTTTCCAGCCTCTGCGGCGGGATAGAATACTTTTCATCTCAGAATAGTTTCTGTCACACACACACACACACACACACACACACACACACACACACACACACAAATAAATAAAAATAAAAATAAAAAAACATGTTTAATACTAAGTACCTAAGCACCAAGCACTGATATGCAGGAGTTTACGCTCAGAGGTAGCTTAATGGGAAATTACAGCCTACCCTGAAAGACAACAAACATCATTAAAATAAAGTGATGGAATGAGTGTCACACTTAAAAAGTCAGCTCCCCCAATATGAGACTTCTCTCCATTGTGCAGAACTGTTGTGGCCTCTCTCCAACAGAGAAATATTCTAAGGCAATTTCTCAAATTGTTTGGGTTGTGTATGTCCAGGATGAGACCAGAATGAGCAATCTGGACATAGGATAAAATATGATAAGAGATTGTCTGTGTTCAGACCTGGACTCTTCCACCTTCCAGCTGTGTGACATTGGCCAAGCGATTTCAGGTCTCCGTGACTCAGTCTTCACACCTGTAAAATGGGACTAAGAGTAGCGCCTTCTTCACAAGGGTGGTTGTAAAGATTAGTATCTCTAAAGGGTTTAGACAAGTGCCTAGCACATGACAAGTGCTATTAAGCATTAGATATTATTTTTCTATAAAATGAGTATTTGTTCAATGAATGAATGAATGAATTGATTTGGTCTTTTCTTGTGATCCAAGTAGGATTAACTATAATAACTCCCATTTTATAAACAAAAAAAGTGATGGTCCCTCCAGAAAGAGAGTTTGCTCCTCCTGGATGGAAATACCTTCCTTAAGGTCAAGGAGACAAATTAGAAACACAGGACTAGAAATCTCTGCAGTGCCGGGGCTAAGACCATGGCACTGTGGCTCCCCCACGTCCAAGAATTCTGTTTTCCTACCTCAATTTCACCTTCTCTACTTGTGAATAACCCTGATCAAATTGCTGATCAAGCAATCATTTCTATGATTCAACCAGGAAAATCTGAATTTGATTCATTTCTGAAATCATGAATTTGATTCATTTCTGGAAACATACAGTCATGAATAGATTGCAGTCTCATTGAGTCTCATGCTTACTTTTCAAGTTTGGCTTTTCAAAATCAGATTAGATTATAGCTTTAAATTAAATGCTTCCTGATTGATTAAGAATAGATTGTTTTCTGCCTGTACTGTGGCTTCAAGGAAATAATGATTGATATGATCCACAATGGAATACATGATTATTAGAACTTTTTAAAATGAGAAACTCCCTACGTGAAAAGATAAAAGTGCACGTATAGTTATGTCTTTACCTGTATATTATTTAGAAGCCAAATAGAAACTTGAAAGCTAAGCATGGTGGTTTATTGTTTGACTGTAGTTTCTTATCTATTTAGGAATGGAGGTGTACAACTATTTGTTTTGGGAAGGTGTGTTAAGACGATGTGCCATTCGCTTCAAATTTGAGCCAAAAAATAAACTCTGATCACATCCATGTCTCCAGGCTGCCCAGAGCAGGGAATGAATTTCAAGAAGTTGTGAAAGTTGAGAATCACCCATGGTGTTCTTCCTTTTAGGTTTGCACATCTAGACTAAAATCCTGGAAAATAGTAGGAATTCCAGAAATGTATATTCATGAGTATGTGAATGAAATGCCAACTTCAAGATCAAGGAATTAACCCAGCACTTGACACTGACAACCTTAGCACATGATGTGATTTGATCTTACCTCCAAACATGTTTTAAAATATATTTTACTATCAATTAATTAGTAGGTTACCCTCAGAAAGAAGAAAGGAAACTTATACCTCTAAGCTTTCTCTACAGTTATTTCACTAAGGCTTCAAGTATTAACAGAGCATATGAAATAAATTAATTACAGTTTTTCAAGCATAAAATAAATTCATAAAAATAGTTTAAAAATTGATAGTATTTTGGCATCTCAAGTTTGGGAGCATTCTGGTTATTTCTCTATCTAGGTAAATGAATGAAGAAATCTACACACACACGGGGCCAGTGTTTTGAAAGAGCATTTCTAATGGCATGTGAGATTTTGCACCTGTAATTATTTTGGGGTACAAAATTGGCTACACCAATAATTGCTTCTATAAACAGCTAATTGTAGCTGCTGTTAGCCACTTGTGGGTGTAATTAGCTGCTTGCCCTTAATCTTCATGGAATGCCCAGTTCTCCCTGTAATTAGTCAATTGTAGACACTGTTTCTTTCACAAGAGAGGAAAGACTGTAGGTTATCTCCTTTAAAACATTTTAGAGTAAATCTTTAAATTTGAATATCAATTTAAGGCAAATGTAAACAGAAATAATTCCACCTTATAAAATGAACTGGAAGTAGCTTTACTTTCCTCACCTGTGTCTTAGGGACTACGTGCTGAACACTGCTGCAGGGATGCATTTACAACAAAATGAATTATTACTCTCTATGTATTATTAACTGGTGTTATCATTTCCATTTTTTAAAAATTTTACTTCTACCGGAAATGTATATAAAATGTTCAAAGTATCCCAGGGTAATTACATAAGAGAATCCTGCTCTAAAGGGCTTCAACATTTAGAAAGTTTGTTTATACCATGGACTTCTAAAGCTTACTAAAATTAGAGACAGAACTTAGGAAAGTCTGTATTAAACTGTGTTAGCTGCATGGCTTTGGACATGCTGTTTAACTTCTCTAATGTCAGTATTCTCTTCTGTAAAGTGGAAACAATAATCCTTCTACTTCTCCAGGTGGTTGTGAAAATTGTAGGAACAGCTGCTGATCTTAATGTAGCAAGCAAAATTTAGTTCTTCAGAGTCATTGTAAAGCATAGCATCTTTCTCACTATAATGTTAAAATGTGGCTTTTATATTTGCTCCTCAAATAGGAAGATACCATAAGAAATAACATCTTTTTCTAACCATTTTCTGCTTTCTTGCTTATGAATCTTTGGAATGGTAATCTTTTTAAAAATAGAAGAGCATAAATATTTGAAAGTGGTAAATTTTAGTAGTGTATAATTAATTTTAAGATACTATATTGATATAATGGTTGCATATATGTTATATATTGTAACACAATGTATATATAAATATAAATTAGTACTATGTCAGTAGCACCACTCTCTAAAATGTTGCAAGTAATTCTTAGAATTCTAATCCTAAGAGCATCTTATGAGTCCCAATTAAAAGGTAAGATAGCATATGGAGAACTGGCCAGTGTATCAGTTGTGGGGCTGCGAATAGAACCCCAGTCCTCATGGTCTTATACCACCATCATTTTCCCATTATTTAACTGTAGAAGAAAAACTCTAAAGTATTTTACTACTCCTGGGGTAATTTCAAACATAGCTTTAAACGATAATGATTTTGGCATAAATCATTCTCTGTACAAAATATGGTATATATCCTGATTATCATGTGAGCCTTTGTGTGTCTGTGCATGTGTGAGTGAGTGTGTGTGTGTGTGTGTGTCTGTGTGTGTCTGTGTGGATATATGAGTGAATAATGTTGTCATAAAATAGACTGGAAGCTTTGGGAGCTTGAAGCAATATCTTTCTTCACTAAACTGCTTTATTATTGCCATTCCCTCCCTCCTGGGCATGCAGTCAGCTGAGACTAGGCCAAATTGGCAGTCATTTTCAAAGAGCCTGGCAGGCCCGTGATCTCTGGGAGTTCCAGGGCTGCATTTCCCTATCAACCAACCCTTCCAAGGGTCAGTAGCCACCCGGACTCCTGGGCTTCAGCTCGCCTGTACTGGGACATGAGTCAGGAACAATATGAATTTATATCTTAAAGTCATGCTGTGAAGGCATGCTCTACCTCCTGAGGTATTTTCATAGTGACAGTTCTCCTTTTGACTGCTTTCCTAATCCTCTAACTTCATAGCACATCATGCCAGAATTCTTACGAGTGGCCAGAAGGAAGAAGGCTCTTTGGTGACCAAGGGGTTAACTTGATAATATAGTTTTTCTTTAAAAAACAATAATTTGGGGAGATGTGTTGACTGTTGATAAGCAGAGCTGAAATAATAATAGCAGAGGCTGCTTATCACAGGCAGGCAATAGTTCTATGACAATGTTCCAGCTGATGAAAAAAATGGGAACAAAAATTAATAGTGACAGTACTGGGAGAAACAAGCCATAAATTCGATACTAAGTCATAAAATACAGACTAACCCAATAAACACATGCTACTGTTATTATATTAATATTGTTAAAAATATCATAACATTTTAAAAATGGAATAGAGGTGAAAGAACACTTTTTTTAGAGGTAATTTTCACTCGTTGTGGCTTAGAGGCAGAGGAATTTTTTTTTTTCTTTTACTAAAAATACTAAAACTCTAACTTGGGTAGCATAGTCAAGAATCTGACTTGGAAACAGAACCAACGCAGGATGATCATATTTCTTTTCCAAAGAAGGAGTGGAAGATGGAACTACCATTTATTGAGGGTATTTTTTAATGAGGCAAGCACTTTGTATTTGTAATGTCAATTCATCATACAAATAATATTTGAGGCGGGACTTATTTTTCACATTTTTGAACTAAGAACAGTTAAGTACGTTGTCTGAAGCAACACAACTAGTAGGTAGCAGAGTTGAAATACAAATCGAAGGCTGTCTGGATTCTGAATTTATAAATCAGATGTTACAAGGACCAGAACCTTAAGTATAGAAGAAACAAAAAGAGGTGGTCGACTGTGAACCCCCGGGGAATGTTGGGCCCATCTAATCAGCACTGCTGGCATGCAGTGACAGTTGACTGTTACCACTTCTAGACTGGCTGATTTTTCCAAATAAGCCAAAAATCTAGATTCTCATGTAAAACCTCACTTTTTTAACCATGAGCATAAAGGAATTAGGCTGGGTCCCAGGAATTGCCCAATGGCTGAGTTTTGAGAGATCATCCTCTCAAGTCCTTATTCTTACCGCCACTCCACACTTTTCCCACAAAAACCAAAAAAAAAAAAAAAAAAAAAAAAAAAAAAAAACAGGCAAGGTTGTTTTGGAGATCTTTTTGAGGATTTTTGATTAATGCCTGTTTCACTTTAGATATTTATCCATCAAGAAGTACTTTCATTCCAGACTCTCTTAGCATAATATTGTGTCTTTCCCCTCTAGAAATCCCTAATCATGTCACAAATATTAATTGCAGTCCAATGAGAAGTGCATTGTCATGTAGAAAAGGAGAACACTAGTTACTGAGAAAGTTTCAAATCTGGTCCTCATCATTGGATTTTTATTGCCTTATGAGAAGCTTGCATCAATTGCTTGACTTGTAAGGTTTAAAAGATCAATAATGAAAAGACGTCCTTCTTAAAAAGCATAAAGGGCTTTAGCATTCTTATTTCCAATTGGTGAAATAGATACAATGAGCTCATTTGACTAGACCAAGTGTGTGCAACTCACTAGATGTATACACAAAACTGAGTGTTCTACACTCTTGCCCAGATTTCTGAAAATGAATTTGATGAGGGTGGCCCTCAAGTGAATGTGCCAATGCTGGCTAAATAAAAGGCCTTTAGTATCCAGAGCCCCTTATTTGCCCAGCTTGAATATGACCAACATGACATACCAAATTCGGTGTCTGTATAAATTTCAGAAAATCACACTGGATTTATGAAGAATAATTTGCTAATGTTTTTAATCTCCTGATGGTTAGTCTTGTAAATAACAGAAATGAGTTTGCTGCCAGCTACACATTTTATTTCCATTTCTGGTTGTTTTCTTCCCCGTTTATTTCAGCCCTCTGTGTGTGATAGGCTTTCATTCTCGACAAGACATCAGAACTTGACTTAATAGGCAGCAGGGGTAAAATCGTCAGCTCTTTACATGTAGGGAATCCTGAGGTACATACAAGCCTCTCTCTAAGATGTGATAACGTAATCTAAAGCCAGGCCCAGCCTGTCAGTTCAGGTCTAAAGGGATTTGATTCAGTGTCAGAGCCTTTGGCTCACGAGGTCACTTTCTGTTCTTGCTTTTCTTATAGCAAAAGCAGGAAGTGGGGCGCGGCGGTGATTCTGGGGTGAGTGTGTGTGTGTGTGTGCACGCGCGTGCATGTGTGCATGCACACGTGTTTTTTCAAGCCTTGCGAATTCCTCAGCTGCTGTTTGTTGAGCACAGGGACTTTATTTCGGCCTCCTGAAACATTTTCATTAGACAGAAGCCTCTGAAGTACGTTCCAGACGTGGATAGTGCAACTAAAAATCGTAGGCCTCTCCAGAAGCAGCCTGATTGAAATCAGCACTGTGTCAGGGCCTGTCATATCTCAGAAAAGACATAAAACACACGGAAACATCAATAAGCAACAAGCTTCTGACAGCTCTGAGACATTCCAGCTGACAAGAAGAGAAAGGGGGTGAGGTTAGGGCTCAGGGGGGATATTTAAAATGCCTAACAGCCAGCCGAAGTGTTGGCAGGCTTCAGGGAGGCCGAGAGAAGACAAGATAAAGTCTATCAGGTTATCACCTGGTTCGAGGTGGACTCCTCCTTCCAGGGCCACTGGGATGAAACGATGACACAACTGCTCGCACCCCATCCCACCCCCCTTTATTTTTAAATGTTTCTGAGAATCAAGCTGCATTTATAGTGTTGCCCAGACAACATTTGTGCACGAAATGATTTTTTAATGTTAAAAAGAAAAAAAAAAAGAGAAATCTGTGAATTAAAGAATTCCGCTTCTAGCTACAATGTACAGAAATCAAAAAGGATTAACAAGGTTTTTTTTTTTATTTAATTTCCTGTACACCAGAAGCTTTTGTTAAGAGATCAGAGATATTGCTATTTATTGAATTTTTAATATGATCTTTATTAAAAGGCAGCACACATGTTTGGTTTTCCTTCTTTCTCTCTCTCTTTTTTTTAACATGCATGGATATAAAAATCAAAGGCCAGGAATGAACCATGGTTGTTTGATTTCAGTGCTTCTATAATATGGGTGAAGATGTGGATATAGTACATATTTAAAATTGTTAAAGAAAAACAGATAAATGGCTCTCTACTTTTTAAAATGGTTTTTGGCCTTTGGAAAAAGGATTGGTCACTAGGTGTTAACCCTTCAAGTTAACACTTCCTTCAGCCAGCTAGGTAAATTTTCAGAAATGTCTTCTAGCCCAGTATGATCCATTACAGGAAGGTAAATGAAAGAAAGAGATAATAATTTAGGTTTTGGTTTTTATTCTCTTTCATAGGCTATGTAGGGCATATATTCTTCCTATGTGCAGACCTCTGGCTGATATTCAAAGAAATCTCTCTTCATTAAAAAAGTTGAGATGCATCTTGGGGGATGCAAATTGGAAAATGTGGATTCTAGAGTCATAGATCACAGATTCAAAAGCAGGGGCTGTTAACACCCTTATGAACATTAAGGCTGAGTTCCTTCTTTAGGTTCTAGAGGTTATTTGTGGAGACCCCAACTGTGTATGCACAATTCTGCTTTTTCCATACTCAGATCTTACCTATTTTATGTCAATTATCCCATACTCATTTGTGCTTTCATGTAAAACCAACCAACTTTAAAAAAATGGAAAAGATAGATATATAGTAGAAGGTGATGTGGTAGAAAACCAAGTAGTAGTCCACCACCATTTCCTGAATTACCTGGGGCAATTTTCCCCTTATCACTGTTTCAGTTTCTCATCTATGAAATGAGAATAATGATGCCAGGAGTTGTTGATAGGGTGAAATGAGATACTGTATATGAAACTGCCTTGCAACCTACACAGTGCTATTCATTTTTGTCATCTTTTTAATAAAAGAAAGAGAAAGAGAAAAAGAGTCCAATAATGAAGGAGAGGAAATTAATAGCATAAAAACTTAGGCTACAGTTAGCAACTGCTATTGCACAAAAATGTATTGCCAAGTCCACCACCCAGTTTGCTATGCTAGAGGAGCACTGAGATTCCCTTCCAATCATCAAAATGCAGTGCAGGCAGCAGTTGAAGTGGGAAACAGGTCCATGTTACTGTGGATGACTAATTATAATAATCCAAGGAATGTGATCTGATTACTGGTGCCTTATGGTTCCCTTGTATTCCGTCCTCTGTCGCTTACAACAGTCTTATGAGAAAGTAAGTATTTTTAGTCTCATGTTCACACACACAAAAAACCCTACAGAAAGTTTAAGTTGCTCCCCCACCAACCTATTAGAGAGTTTTTGTTTTATTAGAACCTCATCCTATTCTTTGCAATTTTTCTTGCTCTTGTCATCCAAGGAATCCTGGTGGTATTAGAAGCCTGGGAAGAAGCCATGCTTAGGCCTAATGACAGAGGAAGGAAAGAAAACAGAACAGAAGAAAGTCAGAGCCAAGAGTTTCCATGTCTGGTAGTGAGTGGAGTCTTCAACACCGATGTGGTCATGGCAGGCGCTGAGGGTCCTTGCTTTCCTGGTTCTACTAACCTGGAAGGTTCCTCATATCGTGACTGCACTACAACCAAACTTCAGGCTGCATCCCCAAAAGAACAGGGGATTGCAGGGAATGGTGGTCTCTCGTGTTTTGTGCTATTCCTTTTGCAAGCCCTCTTGGTTGGTTAGTTAGGAAATCCAAATTAAAACCACCTTGTACCTGTAGAAGTTGGCATTCTGGCCAGTTTGGAAGCTATGCCCACCCTTTGTGAACTGGCTTAGTGAAATTTCCTACGTTAATAACTGCTCAAGCTTGTGTTTAAAAAAGTGTCTAGAAAGCTTTTCTAGCCACATGAATCTACACTATGGATTCTTACTACCTTATTTAACCAGCTACAGGGAAAGTCCCAACATCAAAACTCCTTTTAATGTCCTACCAAACACAGTTTGATTGGAAGTTTCTTGAGTCCAGCTCTATGGATGTTTATCTACAAACTTCTATTCCCTAGAATAACATCCAGAAAAAAACTAAAGTTGAAGTAAAGCTTTTTCTGTTTTTGCAGCCCTCTGGCTCTTTTGACACTTAAATGACAACAAAATAAGAAATTTTTGAAGTAAAGGTGTGACTCACTATAAATGTGATGATGTGTGCTTCAGTATTTTTTAATGTTTATTATTCATTCTTTCATTAAAAAACTACTTAATATGGAAAACCAAATATCGTGTGTTCTCACTTATAAGTGGGAGCTAGGCTATGAGGGTGCGAAGATATAAGAATGATATAATGGACTTTGGGAACTTGGAGGTTAAGGTTGGGAGGGGACTGACAGATAAAAGACTACATATTAGGTACAACATACACTGCTCAGAAATTACCACTAAAGAACTTACCCATGTAACCAAAAACCACCTGTTCTTCAAAAACTATTGAAACTAAAATAAAAAAAAAAAAACCTACTTACAAACCCAATGCTATTTTGCATTCGATAATATTATTATACATTAAACAAAATAAATTTTGATAAAAGTTATTTTCTCATTTTTATAATAATATGTATTTACTGTTGTGTTATTTTACAAATGATACTATTTTATTAAAGTTATTTGCATTCTGCCAAAAAAAAGCACTTAGTGAACAACTTCTATATGTTAAGTGCATGCTGGATGTCAGGACTTATTGTTCAACCCTCTTTGGCTCCATGATATTTTCTGGCATAGAATTTCTATTAAGGTTAACTGTTGGGCTGGTAAGAAACTGATTTGATGCAGGCATCTTTTCCATAATGATATCTATCTTGATAATTCCCAAGGTTCAGATTTTAGGCTTGTGGGCAAATACTCAGTTTTCTGGGCTCCATTAAGAGATTTCTTTTTAGGTTGGAGGAAACGAGGAACTTTTGTAGACATAGAAGCTGTAGGGAGCTTTGTTTTTATTTGTGGCAAAAATATCATGCTGAAAAAAATACACAGTGGCCAATACTTATCAAAAGAAAGAGAACTGGTGAGAAAAATAATATAGAAAGAAGCTGCATTATGTATTATCCAAGCAAGAATTTAAGATACAGAACATATTCAGTGCTTCCCATGATTTTTCATTATCTTACAAAGTTTAATGATAATTGTTTCATATCTTAAATGTTGATTATAACATTTAACACCTTTTTCTTTGAATTTTGACAGATATACAATTGCACATCATCATGCTGAAACAGCATTTTAATGTACAACTAAGCATACTTCATTTAACAGCTAAGGAAATAAAATCTAGAAAATTTACAGATAAACAAGTATTACAAGTCCAATAATTCACTCACAATGGATACTCAAGAGAGAGTGATACAAAATGAACATTATGCACTATCTTATCTTTATTTACATCTGTCGATTTTGCTGTGCACATGACTGGGACACTTTTTGCTCCTAAGAAGCATTTGTTACCTTCTCACTTGGAAGATCAGTGACCTTTGCCCCTTCTGACCATCACCCTTTCCCCAAAAAGGGAACTGAACTTGGAAATTCACCTTTCTAATTAATAGACAGTTGCATGGTTTTGATGATAGTCTTCACATCTCTCTACTTGTCTGGAAGCTTCCAGAGGGCGGAACATAATGGTTATGGTTTCTGCTCCCCCTGTTTTTATTCCACGGGGTGGTGCTTAGTAGAAGCTCCATAACGACTTTCAACAATTGAATACATTTTATCAAACATTTTATATTAAATCATATAAACTTTTAAAAGCATGGGAGTTGGAGTTAAAAGCATATGATGTAGGAGTCAGAGGCTTGGGCTTACAGAACAGACTCATTTTCAAATCCACAAAATATCTAATCCTAGTTGTGAGACCCAGAATTAGGAGACTTGACTTCAATCTCACTAAGCTTGTTTCCTCATCTGCAGACGGAATAATACGGGTCGTTGTGAGGATGAAATTAACTCAGGCAAAGTGCTTAGCATAAAAGTTACTTAGTTACTTACTTAACTCTTATTGTTATCATGATTAAATAACATTTTCAATATTGTTTTAGATAATTGCATTTTAAGGAATGTCCTTGGCTTTGGATAGCTTTGTAAAGCATTATCAAATCCAAGTTTTGGAAATAACATGTCACCCTTTTTTTTCCCTTCCAGATTATACTTAGTAGTCACCTAAGAAAAGAAC
Organism: Rhinopithecus roxellana; assembly: GCF_007565055.1. NCBI lineage: Eukaryota > Metazoa > Chordata > Mammalia > Primates > Cercopithecidae > Rhinopithecus > Rhinopithecus roxellana. The sequence goes on from NC_044553.1 coordinate 22,683,739, forward strand.
TAATCAGCTATTTGAGTCATGATCTATAGCAATTCATATAATCCAAGAATCTCTTATTCTAGGAATTAAATATAATATTTATTTTTTGAACTCTTTGCTTTTTAAAACATTCTTATATTTTAGTTGTTAATCACATTAAAATTTAAATTTTTTGAATCATTACAGTGATGGCTAAAACTATACAACTAAGATTTGTTCTTCTAGTCAGAATATTTATTTGTAGAAATCTGATGATTAACTTCCTGGAAGATATTTATATAGAAAAAAATTACGTGTTTTATTCCACAAGAAAACAGAACATCAAATGGAAAGTCTTTAATGGGGTGTTATTTACATGCTCTTTTTTGTCTATTTTTTCAAAACAAATGTCCCTATTATATGAATTAGCCCATCAACGTTAGCATAGGCAGATAAATAAAATGTATCCAAACACCAAAGATGAGTTGGGAGGTCCTTTGGACTTCCTTTTTTTTTTTTTTTTTTTTTTTTTTTTTTTTTTTTTTTTTTTTTGGAGATGGAGTCTCACTCTGTCACCCAAGCTGGAGTGCAGTGTCACCATCTCGGCTCACTGCAAACTCCGCCTCCCTGATTCAAGGGATTCTTCTGCCTCAGACTCTCAAGTAGCAGGGACTACAGGTGCATGCCACCACACCCGGCTAATTTTTGTATTTTTAGTAGAGACAGGGTTTCCATGTTGGACAGGATGGTCTCAATCTCTTGACCTTGTGATCTGCCCGCCTTGGCCTCCCAAAGTGCTGGGATTATAGGCTTGAGTCCCTGTGCCAGCTCTAGACTGCTCTTCTACTATGAAACCTCTCAAAAGGCCCACTCATCTAAACTGCCTCATCCACAATATTTTCAGTGACAGGACAGAACAATACCATCCTAGTGCTCACTGAAGCTAATAGTTTGACAGTACTCACATTTTATTGATTTCCTGGATCCTTCTGTTTGGGGAATGAAATGCTACTGACCTAGGTAGGTATTTTCTATCCAGGCATATGACAGACAGCTATTATAGGCAACATCTCAAAAGAAGACTGTTCTAAAATACACCAACCTGAAAAGTATAGGTCACCAAGTGTATTTCAACTGTAGGGTCTTTACCATATGTGTATTTTTAAATTCCTTCCCCCCTAAAAAACACATTTTAGCTCTTCTATCTTTTCTGTCAGATGTAAAATGAATATAATAGTAGCATCTATCCTTGAAGGATTTTCGTGAGACTTAAATAAAATAATCCTTGGAAAGTACTTATTCCAGTGCCTCAATCATTGTAAGCATTCTGTAAATATTTTCTGTTTTTAAATGTTACTGTTTTATAATGAATCTAAATATCCAATTTCAGAGTAGTAATACATTAGTTTGAATAAATGAATTATAGACATAACATTGATAGGAATTTTTGTTACTTTTGAAAGATTATGAAATTTTGAAATAAAATTAAATCTCCTGTATAACTAGAATTACAAGGTACACAGTTAATATTGTTTAAAGCCATCTTAGTTTTCCCCTGAACAAAAATCACTTTAATTTTTATATAAATATATGAAATTGTGTGAATATAAGCCTAAGTAATTTAAAGAAATAATTTGGAAAGGGAGGAAAGGACAGAAAGAAATTATATATCACTAGAGCAAAGAGATATCAGACTATAAAAGTAATAAAGGTACCAGATTCTCAAAACATATAAATAAATAAATTGTGTGAATTAATTTAAATAAATAAATAAATTGTGTAAATAAATAAATTGTGTGAAAATCAGAGACTGAGGAAATGATTGACACCTGGATTGCTAAACCATTTTCATCATAACTTTGGAATGATTATCAGAGGTATGAAACAGGAGAGCAGCTCATAACTTTCTAGAGAAATTAGGACAGTGGAAATGATCTCACATTATTATAATAGATTTGCATATATTTGTGCTGACCCTTATCAACAGCATTATTTGGGAACAAAGCAAACCACTAGGAATTAAATCTTCAATCTCTCTCTCTTTCTCTCTTTTTCATGAAAGGATACTATGAACAAGAATTTGTGTTCATTTACACAGTATTGAAAGCAAGAGATGGGGAGGAAATGGAATCATCTCGCTTTTTGTTTTTTTTGTTTTTTTTTTATTTTTTTATTTTTTTTACTAAATAGTTTTTTTTTTTTAAATTATACTTTAAGTTCTAGGGTACATGTGCATAACGTGCAGGTTTGTTACATATGTATACTTATGCCATGTTGGTGTGCTGCACCCATCAACTCGTCAGCACCCATCAATTCATCATTTATATCATGTATAACTCCCCATTGCAATCCCTCCCTCCTCCCCCCTCCCCATGATAGGCCCCAGTGTGTGATGTTCCCCTTCCCGAGTCCAAGTGATCTCATTGTTCAGTTCCCACCTATGAGTGAGAACATGCGGCGTTTGGTTTTCTCTTCTTGTGATAGTTTGCTAAGAATGATGGTTTCCAGCTGCATCCATGTCCCTACAAAGGACGCAAACTCATCCTTTTTTATGGCTGCATAGTATTCCATGGTGTATATGTGCCACATTTTCTTAATCCAGTCTGTCACAGATGGACATTTGGGTTGATTCCAAGTCTTTGCTATTGTGAATAGTGCCGCAATAAACATACGTGTGCATGTGTCTTTGTAGTAGAATAATTTATAATCCTTTGGGTATATACCCAGTAGTGGGATGGCTGGGTCATATGGTACATCTAGTTCTAGATCCTTGAGGAATTGCCATACTGTTTTCCATAATGGTTGAACTAGTTTACAATCCCACCAACAGTGTAAAAATGTTCCTATTTCTCCACATCCTCTCCAACACCTGTTGTTTCCTGACTTCTTAATGATTGCCATTCTAACCGGTGTGAGATGGTATCTCATTGTGGTTTTGATTTGCATTTCTCTGATGGTCAGTGATGATGAGCATTTTTTCATGTGTCTGTTGGCTGTATGAATATCTTCTTTTGAGAAATGTCTGTTCATATCCTTTGCCCACTTTTTGATGGGGTTGTTTGTTTTTTTCTTGTATATTTGTTTGAGTTCTTTGTAGATTCTGGATATTAGCCCTTTGTCAGATGAGTAGGTTGCAAAAATTTTCTCCCATTCTGTAGGTTGCCTGTTCACTCTGATGGTAGTTTCTTTTGCTGTGCAAAAGCTCTTTAGTTTAATTAGATCCCATTTGTCAATTTTGGCTTTTGCTGCCATGGCTTTTGGTGTTTTAGACATGAAGTCCTTGCCCATGCCTATGTCCTGAATGGTACTACCTAGATTTTCTTCTAGGGTTTTTATAGTATTAGGTCTAACATTTAAGTCTCTAATCCATCTTGAATTAATCTTCATATAAGGGGTAAGGAAAGGATCCAGTTTCAGCTTTCTACTTATGGCTAGCCAATTTTCCCAGCACCATTTATTAAATAGGGAATCCTTTCCCCATTTCTTGCTTCTCTCAGGTTTGTCAAAGATCAGATGGCTGTAGATGTGTGGTATTATTTCTGAGGACTCTGTTCTGTTCCATTGGTCTATATCTCTGTTTTGGTACCAGTACCATGCTGTTTTGGTGACTGTAGCCTTCTAGTATAGTTTGAAGTCAGGTAGCGTGACGCCTCCAGCTTTGTCCTTTTGACTTAGGATTGTCTTGGCAATGCGGGCTCTTTTTGGGTTCCATATGAACTTTAAAGCAGTTTTTTCCACTTCTGTGAAGAAACTCATTGGTAGCTTGATGGGGATGGCATTGAATCTATAAATAACCTTGGGCAGTATGGCCATTTTCACGATATTGATTCTTCCTATCCATGAGCATGGTATGTTCTTCCATTTGTTTGTGTCCTCTTTGATTTCACTGAGCAGTGGTTTGTAGTTCTCCTTGAAGAGGTCCTTTACATCCTAGGTATTTTATTCTCTTTGAAGCAATTGTGAATGGAAGTTCATTCATGATTTCGCTCTCTGCTTGTCTGTTACTGGTGTATAAGAATGCTTGTGATTTTTGCACATTAATTTTGTATCCTGAGACTTTGCTGAAGTTGCCTATCAGCTTAAGGAGATTTTGGGCTGAGACAATGGGGTTTTCTAAATATACAATCATGTCATCTGCAAACAGGGACAATTTGACTTCTTCTTTTCCTAACTGGATACCCTTGATTTCTTTCTCTTGCCTGATTGCCCTAGCCAGAACTTCCAACACTATGTTGAATAGGAGTGGTGAGAGAGGGCATCCCTGTCTTGTGCCAGTTTTCAAAGGGAATTTTTCCAGTTTTTGCCCATTCAGAATGATATTAGCTGTGGGTTTGTCATAAATAGCTCTTATTATTTTGAGGTACGTTCCATCAATACCGAATTTATTGAGCGTTTTTAGCATGAAGGGCTGATGAATTTTGTCAAAAGCCTTTTCTGCATCTATTGAGATAAGCATGTGGTTCTTGTCTTTGGTTCTGTTTATATGCTGGATTACGTTTATTGATTTGCGAATGTTGAACCAGCCTTGCATCCCAGGGATGAAGCCTACTTGATCATGGTGGATAAGCTTTTTGATGTGCTGCCTGAATCCGGTTTGCCAGTATTTTATTGAGGATTTTTGCATCAATGTTCATCAGGGATATTGGTCTAAAATTCTCCTTTTTTTGTGTGTCTCTGCCAGGCTTTGGTATCCAGATGATGTTGGCCTCATAAAATGAGTTAGGGAGGATTCCCTCTTTTTCTATTGATTGGAATAGTTTCAGAAGGAATGGTACCAGCTCCTCCTTGTACCTCTGGTAGAATTCAGCTGTGAATCCATCTGGTCCTGGACTTTTTTTGGTGGGTAGGCTATTAATTGTTGCCTCAATTTCAGAGCCTGCTATTGGTCTATTCAGGGATTCAACTTCTTCCTGGTTTAGTCCTTGGGAGAGTGTAAGTGTCCAGGAAATTATCCATTTCTTCTAGATTTTCTAGTTGATTTGCATAGAGGCGTTTATAGTATTCTCTGATGGTAGTTTGTATTTCTGTGGGGTCAGTGGTGATATCCCCTTTATCATTTTTTATTGCATCTATTTGATTCCTCTCTCTTTTCTTCTTTATTAGCCTTGCTAGTGGTCTGTCAATTTTGTTGATCTTTTCAAAAAACCAGCTCCTGGATTCTTTGATTTTTCGGAGGGTTTTTTGTGTCTCTATCTCCTTCAGTTCTGCTCTGATCTTAGTTATTTCTTGCCTTCTGCTAGCTTTTGAATGTGTTTGCTCTTGCCTCTCTAGTTCTTTTAATTGTGATGTTAGAGTGTCAATTTTAGATCTTTCCAGCTTTCTATTGTGGGCATTTAGTGCTATAAATTTCCCTGTACACACTGCTTTAAATGTGTCCCAGAGATTCTGGTATGTTGTATCTTTGTTCTCATTGGTTTCAAAGAACATCTTTATTTCTGCTTTCATTTCGTTATGTACCAAGTAGTCATTCAGGAGCAGGTTGTTCAGTTTCCATGTAGTTGAGCAGTTTTGATTGAGTTTCTTGGTCCTGAGTTCTAGTTTGATTGCCCTGTGGTCTGAGAGACAGTTTGTTATCATTTCTGTTCTGGTACATTTGCTGAGGAGTGCTTTACTTCCAATTATGTGGTCAATTTTGGAATAAGTGCGATGTGGTGCTGAGAAGAATGTATATTCTGTTGATTTGGGGTGGAGAGTTCTATAGATGTCTATTAGGTCCGCTTGGTGCAGAGATGAGTTCAATTCCTGGATATCCTTGTTAACTTTCTGTCTCATTGATCTGTCTAATGTTGACAGTGGAGTGTTGAAGTCTCCCATTATTATTGTATGGGAGTCTAAGTCTCTTTGTAAGTCTCTAAGGACTCGATTTATGAATCTGGGTGCTCCTGTATTGGGTGCATATATATTTAGGAGAGTTAGCTCTTCCTGTTGAATTGATCCCTTTACCATTATGTAATGGCCTTCTTTGTCTCTTTTGATCTTTGATGGTATAAAGTCTGTTTTATCAGAGACTAGGATTGCAACCCCTGCTTTTTTTTGTTCTCCATTTGCTTGGTAGATCTTCCTCCATCCCTTTATTTTGAGCCTATGTATGTCTCTGCATGTGAGATGGGTCTCCTAAATACAGCAGACTGATGGGTCTTGACTCTTTATCCAGTTTGCCAGTCTGTGTCTTTTAATTGGAGCATTTAGTCCATTTACATTTAAGGTTAATATTGTTATGTGTGAACTTGATCCTGCCATTATGATATTAACTGGTTATTTTGCTCGTTAGTTGATGCAGTTTCTTCCTAGCCTCGATGGTCTTTACATTTTGGCATGTTTTTGCAATGGCTGGTACCGGTTGTTCCTTTCCATGTTTAGGGCTTCCTTCAGGGTCTCTTGTAAGGCAGGCCTGGTGGTGACAAAATCTCTAAGCATTTGCTTATCTGTAAAGGATTTTATTTCTCCTTCACTGATGAAACTTAGTTTGGCTGGATATGAAATTCTGGGTTGAAAATTCTTTTCTTTAAGAACGTTGAATATCGGCCCCACTCTCTTCTGGCTTGTAGCATTTCTGCTGAGAGATCTGCTGTTAGTCTGATGGGCTTCCCTTTGTGGGTAACCTGACCTTTCTCTCTGGCTGCCCTTAAGATTTTTTCCTTCATTTCAATCTTTGGTGAATCTGGCAATTATGTGTCTTGGAGTTGCTCTTCTGGAGGAGTATCTTTGTGGCGTTCTCTGCATTTCCTCAATTTGAATGTTGGCCTGCCCTACTAGGTTGGGGAAGTTCTCCTGGATGATATCCTGAGGAGTGTTTTCCAACTTGGTTCCATTTTCCCCCTCACTTTCAGGCACCCCAATCAGATGTAGATTTGGTCTTTTTACATAATCCCATACTTCTTGCAGGCTTTGTTCATTTCTTTTTCTTCTTTTTTCTTTTGGTTTCTCTTCTCGCTTCGTTTCATTCATTTGATCTTCAATCGCTGATACTCTTTCTTCCAGTTGATCGAGTCGGTTACTGAAGCTTGTGCATTTGTCACGTATTTCTCGTGTCATGGTTTTCATCTCTGTCATTTCGTTTATGATCTTCTCTGCATTAATTAGTCTAGCTGTCAATTCTTCCACTCTTTTTTCAAGATTTTTGGTTTCTTTGCGCTGGGTACGTAATTCCTCCTTTAGCTCTGAGAAGTTTGATGGACTGAAGCCTTCTTCTCTCATCTCGTCAAAGTCATTCTCTGACCAGCTTTGATCCGTTGCTGGCGATGGGCTGCGCTCCTTCGCAGGGGGAGATGCGCTCTTATTTTTTGAATTTCCAGCTTTTCTGCCCTGCTTCTTCCCCATCTTTGTGGTTTTAACTGTCTCTGATCTTTGATGATGGTGACGTACTGATGGGGTTTTGGTATAGGTGTCCTTCCTGTTTGATAGTTTTCCTTCTGACAGTCAGAAGGACTGTCTGTTGGTCTGTTGGAGATTGCTTGAGGTCCACTCCAGACACTGTTTGCCTGGGTATCAGCAGCAGAGGTTGCCGAAGATAGAATATTGCTGAACAGCGAGTGTACCTGTCTGATTCTTCCTTTGGAAGTTTCCTCTCAGGGGTGTACTCCACCCTGTGAGGTGTGGGGTGTCAGACTGCCCCTAGTGGGGGATGTCTCCCAGCTAGGCTACTCAGGGGTCAGGGACCCACCTGAGCAGGCAGTCTGTCCGTTCTCAGACCTCAACCTCCTCGATGGGAGATCCACCGCTCTCCCCACAGCTGTCAGACAGAGTCGTTCGCATCTGCACAGGCTCCCGCTGCTTCCCCTGTTGGTCTTCAGCTGTGCGCTGTCCCCAGAGGTGGAGTCTGCAGAGACAGGCAGGCTTCCTTGAGCTGCTGTGAGCTCCACCCAGTTCGAGCTTCCCAGCTGCTTTGTTTACCTACTTAAGTCCTCAGCAATGGCGGGCGCCCCTCCCCCAGCCTCGCTGCTGCCTTGCGGATAGATCGCTGCAGACTGCTGTGTTAGCAGTGAGGGAGGCTCCGTGGGCGTGGGACCCTCCCGGCCAGGTGTGGGATTTATTCTCCTGGTGTGCCTGTTTGCTTAAAGCACCGTATTGGGGTGGGAGTTACCCGATTTTCCAGGTGTTGTGTGTCTCAGTTCCCCTGGCTAGGAAAACGGATTCCCTTCCCCCTTGCGCTTCCAGGTGAGGCGATGCCTCACCTTTCTTCAGCTCTCGCTGGTCAGGCTGCAGCAGCTGACCAGCACCGATTGTCTGGCACTCCCTAGTGAGATGACCCCAGTACCTCAGTTGAAAATGCAGAAATCACCGGTCTTCTGTGTCGCTCGCGCCGGGATTTGGAGACTGGAGCGGTTCCTACTCGGCCATCTTGCTCTGCCCTCTCACTTTTTAATATATATGTTCAAATGGGGAATGTTTATAATTCTACCAAAAGGAGTACCAAGTAAATGATGCAACAGTACTGTGAAAAGTTTAACTCAGCTTTCTGACTCTTTCATTAGCTATTATGGTTACTATTTAAATTTATAATTTATTCTCTAAACAAGATCTAGCTAAAAAATAAGAAAAACAGAACATCCGAGTAAAAGAATTGCATTATGATGGTTAAAAAAGAGCAGAATTATAATCAAGCCAATACATTCAAAGAGTGGGACATTCTACAGACACTGGTCCATTCTCTTGAACAAGTCATGGTCACGGGAAAGGAGACGTGCTGAACTGAAAGAGACTCGCAGGCATAGGAGCCAGTTTCAATATGTGATTCTGCAAAGTACCTTGTAAAAGATATTTAGGTTTAATAATGGAAGCGAAGCACTAGCCTGGGTATCAGTATATGAACATTTATTGAAATGGATACATGTAGATCATTGGCTGGAAAAAGCAGATTGCAAGAACTGTGTGTATAGTATGATCTCATTTTACTGAAAATGTATGCACAGTGAAGGATTCAGCAGATGCATAAACTGATAACTGTAGTATTGTTATAAAAGAATTTTTTAAAAAGAACTTTACTGATTTTCTATTTACCCTGCTAAAAGAGCACTGGGAATTGTTTGGTGTGTGTGCATGTTATAACTAACCAGACTCAAATATCATTGGGAAAATGTTCCATTGAAGCAGACACAACCAAGCTACCATGTAATCATTTTTACACATTGTGTTTAAGAGCCTTTTGTATTTTTCAAAGTCAAGTTCACTGATCACTTCCTTTGACGTCTACCTGACAATCAGTGCTATTTTTATGAGTTAAAGGAAAGCAAACTGATTTTTCCTTTCCTATAGTTATTAGAAGATGCACTTAAAACCCCTGATTTGAAACTATCTTGAGATACTGAGTGGGTACTGAACTAATGAAAGCCTCTTTGGAGACACTTGATTCTTAGAATCTCAAGTAGTACTGTGCTGGAATGTTGCACTGCAGCCCATAACTTTAGCATGCAGTCAATAAATTCTAAGCCTCAGCGAGCAAAACTCCCTCTGTGTGACTTCACTCATAAAGACAATTACTGTGCTGAAAAGGCGTCTGCATTTACAAACAATGCTCAAATGCTCCTGTGCCCCCTTCTGCTTCTGATTAAGAACTATTATTTATAAAAGGTTATCAAATTCTAAGTAAAGTTCATTCTCTTGTTGTTTTTATTATGTCACACGTACCATTTTAATTAAAGCACCCTGCATTGTAATGAGTTTACAATTTATTTGCATTCAATTAATGAGCCTTGGAAAAGAACCATATTCACATACCCTCCTCTACTCTTTCCCTTTCAAAATGTTACAAAGATAATTATTTGTGAAATGGAAACTCTGAAATCAGGAGTTTCAAAACCATTTGAATCACATTAAAAACACTACCAAGTCTAATAAGTTATTTTTCTGACAGGGATATACCCAAACCCGGGCCATGGTTTCTGATAAGCTGATGCGATAATTTCTCTTCCACAACCCGTAAAGATTTGTGGGCATTTAACAGTTCCTCATGAAGAGGGGCACAACCTATAGAAAACAAGGATGCCATTGTCATTTGGGGGTGGTTCAGCTTGGAAAGCTGAGGTTGTCTAGAAAATTCAAATGTTTCTAATCACCTTGCTCGGATAATCTGGTATTAATCCTACCTCACTTTATTTTTCCTCCTTGTTTTAGTGGAAGAAATACTCATACCATATTTCTTGGGTTTTTTATACTGAATAAAGTTAACTGAAGTTTCTTTCATTTTAAAGAGGGTACCTGGAATTTTCAATGCAACCTGACTTTAGCTTTCTCTTGTATAAATTTGGAATATTTCACACTATCTGAGTTACTTTTTTTTAATCTCTCCTGAGAAGTGAAATCATCTCAATGTTCCTTGCTCATTTCAATTATTTGATGTAGCATTATCTTTTCCCCCCATCCTGAACATCCCCTATGGCAATAATCCCTTTCCTCTGCAACAAAAGAATCTGGAGTTTTTCATTAAAGTCCAGTTCAGCAAAATACAGCCATCTGTTTGACTCTGTGTCTTAAATGTCACATTGCTTTGATGAGAGAACAGATGCCCAGTGACAACTGTACAGATATAATTGGTCGAGTACCAAATATCTAACTTCAGGGCCACTTTATAGGTACATATTTGGACCTTGACCAGTTTTTCTCCTTAATAGATGAAAACAGGGGAGTGTTTGAGTCATGTTAATATCTTTATTAAGTTGTATCACAGTTTGCTCTTTTTGAAGATTAATTCTGGTCTTTGTCTGTCCTCTTTTGGAATATCTACCATTCAATCCTGGTTGAAAAATGTCTACTCTTCCCTCTCCACCCTGTCCCTTCAGAAGACCCTAACCCTCGAGGCTCCCTCTGTTCTCCCCAAATTGAACATCTTGGTGTTTGATTTTCCCACTCCTGATTTTACACTTCCTCCACCCTGGCTTTGAGACCTGGACTAACACCTCCCTTTCAAGTCTGTCCATCCCCTTGCTTCAAATACCACCTCTTCACAATGCTCTCTTTATGTGTTTTGTGGCACTGGGGAGTGGTTTTGGGAAGCGGGTAATGAATGTACTCACATATGTAGTGGAGGGTGAGAAAATAGAATGGATAATTGGATTTTGAACAAACAGACTCATTATCCAAACTCAAGACACCAAAACATGAAATTAAAGTAAATGGTTTATGTATCATTTAATTCTGTAATGTATTTCAAATTCTACAATGGTAGGGGTCAGATATTTTGTTTCTTTTTTGTTCAATCTGTTTCACCAAGGACTTAACAAGTAACTCTGAATGGAATGCATGACTTTTCAGCAGGAGAACAATGAAAAATGACAGTATTTTTTAGTTAGATGAAACCTTCAAGAACATTGGAAAAGCCACTAGTTGGTTCATAGGTGGCTAACTGAAAAAGGCCTGGAAACTTTCTCATACTCACTTAAGGTCAAAGGCCCATTTGTACGAGAACTAGGATTGGCATTCCATCCCCTCAGCCCCTGATTCAGTCAGGACAATTGTACTTTACAGAAATAATTGTAAAGCTTAGATTTGTATGCTAACTCCTTTTGGCATCCATACAGTTACTGGCTATTCCAGGGTTAACCACTGAACTTCTGGTCAATATTAAAGCTTTTATTAAGTTATGGAGGAGTCTAAACTGTATGCTTGGTGGGGAAGGTGGAAACTGTATGCAGTATTTTAGGTACTCTAGCATGGTATAAATTGATTAGAAAGTCAATAGACAACGTATAGGCATTTTATAGTATTTGTCTCCACCACATTTCCGTGTGGTGAGGACAGGGCCATGAAATTTGGGGTAAAAAGAATATCTGTGTCATCAGCTTAACACATTTGCCTTCAAAGTATATTTCACCAATCACAATATGGACAGCTGCTAGATGCAAGGACATTTTTGGGGGCTGCTTAGGAAAATCAGAGTCTAGAAGGCAATTTAAGCTACAAAACAACAAGCATTTATCCAGAACAGAAAGAAGCCAGGGGAAGTCTTCAGAAGGAAATGATCTCTGCTATAAACCTAAGTAACTGAAAGAAAGAGTTTGGAAAGGGAGGAAGGGACAGAAAGAAATTATAGATCACTAGAGTAAAGAGATATCAGACTGCAAAAGTAATAAAGGTACCAGATTCTCAAACCACATTTAGGAGCCCATATCTGTTTTGTGGACATTGTGAAGCCAGTCAGGGTCTACTGAAGGGCAATGCTCTAATGAGAGCTACATTTTTCGGAGGACTTGGTTTAGACAGGGGTGAGTTGTAGGGAGACCAAAGACGGGGAAGCAAGTGACAATGCTGTGGCGGCCTCTGATTGAGAGAGACTCTGAAGAGTCTTATGAAGGAAGCATCCAGATTACTTCTTATGTTTAACTGGCTCTTGCTAAATCCTGTTCTCTTTTTCTTCTCCCTTCTCCCTGCCTCCTCCATCTGGAAGCCTCAAAGGGTCCCAGCATCATGTACCTGACCAAACCTGTTCCTTGCAACCTCACCTCAATCACAAAGCTGAAGGACAAATGGGGAGTTCAGTGTCTGCCTGGACTATATGCCCTACAATGGATCTCAAAGCATGTCTTTATGGAACTTAATAATCCTAGCTGATGTTTATTGAATATTTCTTGTATGTCTGACGTGAATGCCTACAACAACCCTACGAGGGAGGTACTATTATCATTCCACTTTATATGCAAAGAAATGAGTAGAGAGAGAGAGGAGAAGGTAATGTGATGAAAGTCACACAGCTTGGAAGAGGTGGGATTGGGACTCAGACCCAGATCATTGAACTTTGGTGCCCAGCCCCGACCACTCAGCTCCTTTGCCTGCCTCTTCTATGTGGCTGTAAGAGGTGGGATTAACCACCATCTGTTATTATATCCTGTCAATAGAAAATCCAATTTCAGGTTCCAAATAACCAGCAATCAAGTATACATTTGAAACAAGTCACACTGAGAAATTTGCAAAACCTATGTGAGGAAATTCACAAAAGTTAATACAAGGCCATAAAAGAAGGCTCAAACAAATAAGGAAACATTCTATGCTCCTAGATGGAAATGCTGAGGACTCTGAGAATGGCAATATTCTACCAAGTGATTCCAAAATTTAATACAACCCCAAACAAAATGACAACAGGAGTCTTTGGAACTTGAAAAATAAATCATTTATCTCAGAGAAAAATAATGTACACAAATAGCCAAGAAATTTTAAAAACATACACAAAGGACAGCAAACAATAGTGGGAATTGGGATTGCTATGCAAACAGCAAAATATATTATAAAGCTGTAATCATTAAGAGCATGTATTGGTATTGCCCTAGAATAGTAAATCACTGAAGGGATATAGAAACACAGAACCAAATATATACATATAGATAGATAGAAAGATGACATAGACATATATAGGTATAGACATACTGTGTATATTGGAATTTAATATGTAACAATGGAGTGATTTTGAGATAGTGAAGAAATGGAAGAATACCCAGTAAATGTTAAAAAAAAAAATTGTTCCATTGAGAAAAAAGCAAAAAAGCTATAGCACTATGCAGAATATTCAAAATAAACTATAGATACATTTAAAAACTAAAGAAAGAAACTTAAACTATCAAAAGAAACTCTTGAAGAACTTTGTTTCATCCTCAAAAACCTTTTTATTTACATACAAAATACCGACGCCAAAACAAGAGAACTCAGTACATTGGGCTTTATCAAATGTGTAACTTGGTATGAAAAATACCATAAATTGAACTAAAGTCTTGAGAATGATAGTCTTGAGGAAATCTTTGTTACTGCAAACAAAGACGTATTATTTGTAATATAAAAGAACTCCTCTAGGTCAATAAGTTGAAGAAAATCTACCCAATAGAAAAATTGGTGCCCAGATTAACCAAAATAATCTTAAAAAGATTTTTTTTGACAGCTCCTACTTTCCAACTTCAGAACATATTACAAAGCTACAACAATCAAGACAGTGTAGTACTGGCAGAAAGATAGACAAATAGACAGAATTGAGACTTTAGGGGAGAAAAACTTTTCCATTTATGGTCAGCTGATTTTTGACCAGGGTGCTAAGGCCACTTATTGAAGAAAAAATAGCCTTTCAACAAACTGTTCTGGAACAACAGGATATTCACATGCAAAAGAGTGAAATTGGACCCCTACCTTATATCATATAAAAAAATAACTCAAAATTGATTAAAAACCTACATGTAAGAGTTTAAAACAGGTTGGGTGTCGTGGCTCATGCCTATAATCCCAGCACTTTGGGAGGCCAAGGCAGGCAGATCACTTTGAGCTCAGGAGTTTGAGACCAGCCTGAGCAACATGGCAAAACCTCATCTTTACAAAAATACAAAAAAAGTAGTCGGGTGTGATGACATGCACCCGTAGTCTCAGATATTTGGGGGACTAAGGCAGAAGGATCACTTGAGCCCAGTGAGTCAAGGCTGTAGTGAGCCAAAATCGCACCACTGCATTCCAGCATGGGTGACAAAGTGAGGCCTTGTCTCAACAACAACAACAACAACAACAACAACAATAGAGTTAAAAACATAAACACTTAAAAGAAACAAAGGAGCAGATCTTTGTGATCTTGGATCATGCAATGATCACAAATGACATAAATTAAAAGCGTCCCAAAAAAATAGGTTAATTTGACCTCTTCAAAATTGAAAACTTTCATACTTTGAAGGACACCATCCAGAAAGTGAAAAGATAACCCACGGAATGAGATAAAATATTTGCAAATAATTTATTTAATAAGGGACCTGTATCCAGAATGCAAAATTCTTACAACTCAATAAAAAGACAAATAACCCAATTTAAACATGGACAAAGAATGTGAATAGACATTTTTCCAATGAAGATAAACTAATAGCAAATAAACACCTGAAAATATACTCAACATCACTCTTCATTAGGAAAATATGAAGCAAAAGCAAAATGTGACTACTACACACTCCCTGGGAAGGCTGTAACAAAATGCACAGATAATAACAAGTGTTAGCAAGGATGTGGGAGGATCTGGAATCTTCAGAGATGGCTGGTGTAAAATGATTCTTTGGAAAACAATACAACTATTCTTCAAAGGTTTAAGCTTAGTTGTTATATAACCCAGCAATTTCACTCCTAGGTGTATACCAAAGACAATTTAAAACATATGTTTCAAAGCTTGCTCAAGAATGTTCATAGCAACATTAAAATAGCCAAAAAGGGCAAACACCCTCAAAGTCCATCAACTGATAAATGGATAGACAAATTATGGTACATCCATACAACGAAATGTTACTCAGCCACAAAAAAGAATGTACATACTACAACATGGGGGAAACTTGGAAAACACCATGCTAAGTGAAAGAAGTCAGGCACAAAAGGCCATATATTGTATGATTGCACTTACATGAAATGTCCAGAAGAGGACAATCCATAGGGCCAGAAAGTAGATTCATGGTTGCCAGGGAAGGACAAGGGGGAGTGACTGCTAAATGGGTATGAGGTTTCTTTTCAGAGTTATCAATGCACAACTTTGCAAATACACAAAAAACATCAAATTGTACACTTTACATGCATAAACTTCAAAGTATGTGAGTTGCATTTCAAATAAGCTGCTATTTTTTAAAGGACAAAGATTGAACAGAAAATTCACTGAAGGTCAACACACAATGAAGATAGGCTCAACTTCATTGGCAATTAGTAAAATGCAATTAAAATCATAAAGAGGTATTACTTTTCATCCATCAGATTAGAAAAATCAGCACATCTGACAATCTCAAGACCTGCAGAGGACGTAATGTAATGTCATGTGATGTAATCAGAAATATCATAGAGACTGGTGAAACTTGAATTGGTACAGCTCCCTTGGAAAGCAACATGGCAACAGCCAATAAAACTACAAATGCAGTCATTGCCTCAGCGATTTCACTTCTGGTTTAAACCCTAGAGAAATATTTGCATGTGCACACAATCAGAAAGATATTCATTACAGCGTTATCATTGACAGTAAAACATTGGAAACAAATTAATTTATTTTTTAATCAAGGAAAGAATATTCAAAGAAACTGACATTTGTATTATGGAGTATTATGCAGCATATTAAAGGAATTAGGCAAATCTTTAAGTACTGTTACGTAACTTTTTTTTTTTTTTTTTTTTATACTTTAAGTGCTAGGGTACATGTGCATAACGTGCAGGTTTGTTACATATGTATACTTATGCCATGTTGGTGTGCTGCACCCATCAACTCGTCAGCACCCATCAATTCATCATTTATATCATGTATAACTCCCCATTGCAATCCCTCCCTCCTCCCCCCTCCCCATGATAGGCCCCAGTGTGTGATGTTCCCCTTCCTGAGTCCAAGTGATCTCATTGTTCAGTTCCCACCTATGAGTGAGAACATGCGGTGTTTGGTTTTCCTCTTCTTGTGAGAGTTTGCTAAGAATGATGGTTTCCAGCTGCATCCATGTCCCTACAAAGGATGCAAACTCATCCTTTTTTATGGCTGCATAGTATTCCATGGTGTATATGTGCCACATTTTCTTAATCCAGTCTGTCACAGATGGACATTTAGGTTGATTCCAAGTCTTTGCTAATATGAATAGTGCCACAATAAACATACGTGTGCATGTGTCTTTGTAGTAGAATAATTTATAATCCTTTGGATATATACCC
Organism: Rhinopithecus roxellana; assembly: GCF_007565055.1. Taxonomy (NCBI): domain Eukaryota; kingdom Metazoa; phylum Chordata; class Mammalia; order Primates; family Cercopithecidae; genus Rhinopithecus; species Rhinopithecus roxellana. The sequence continues at coordinate 22,700,308 of NC_044553.1, forward strand.
AGTAGTGGGATGGCTGGGTCATATGGTACATCTAGTTCTAGATCCTTGAGGAATTGCCATACTGTTTTCCATAATGGTGGAACTAGTTTACAATCCCACCAACAGTGTGAAAGTGTTCCTATTTCTCCACATCCTCTCCAACACCTGTTGTTTCCTGACTTCTTAATGATTGCCATTCTAACTGGTGTGAGATGGTATCTCATTGTGGTTTTGATTTGCATTTCTCTGATGGTCAGTGATGATGAGCATTTTTTCATGTGTCTGTTGGCTGTATGAATATCTTCTTTTGAGAAATGTCTGTTCATATCCTTTGCCCACTTTTTGATGGGGTTGTTTGTTTTTTTCTTGTATATTTGTTTGAGTTCTTTGTAGATTCTGGATATTAGCCCTTTGTCAGATGAGTAGGTTGCAAAAATTTTCTCCCATTCTGTAGGTTGCCTGCTCACTCTGATGGTAGTTTCTTTTGCTGTGCAAAAGCTCTTTAGTTTAATTAGATCCCATTTGTCAATTTTGGCTTTTGCTGCCATTGCTTTTGGTGTTTTAGACATGAAGTCCTTGCCCATGCCTATGTCCTGAATGGTACTACCTAGATTTTCTTCTAGGGTTTTTATAGTATTAGGTCTAACATTTAAGTCTCTAATCCATCTTGAATTAATCTTCGTATAAGGGGTAAGGAAAGGATCCAGTTTCAGCTTTCTACTTATGGCTAGCCAATTTTCCCAGCACCATTTATTAAATAGGGAATCCTTTCCCCATTTCTTGTTTCTCTCAGGTTTGTCAAAGATCAGATGGCTGTAGATGTGTGGTGTTATTTCTGAGGACTCTGTTCTGTTCCATTGGTCTATATCTCTGTTTTGGTACCAGTAGCATGCTGTTTTGGTTACTGTAGCCTTGTAGTATAGTTTGAAGTCAGGTAGCGTGACGCCTCCAGCTTTGTCCTTTTGACTTAGGATTGTCTTGGCAATGCGGGCTCTTTTTGGTTCCATATGAACTTTAAAGCAGTTTTTTCCACTTCTGTGAAGAAACTCATTGGTAGCTTGATGGGGATGGCATTGAATCTATAAATAACCTTGGGCAGTATGGCCATTTTCACGATATTGATTCTTCCTATCCATGAGCATGGTATGTACTTCCATTTGTTTGTGTCCTCTTTGATTTCACTGAGCAGTGGTTTGTAGTTCTCCTCGAAGAGGTCCTTTACATCCCTTGTAAGCTGGATTCCTAGGTATTTTATTCTCTTTGAAGCAATTGTGAATGGAAGTTCATTCATGATTTCGCTCTCTGCTTGTCTGTTACTGGTGTATAAGAATGCTTGTGATTTTTGCACATTAATTTTGTATCCTGAGACTTTGCTGAAGTTGCTTATCAGCTTAAGGAGATTTTGGGCTGAGACAATGGGGTTTTCTAAATACACAATCATGTCATCTGCAAACAGGGACAATTTGACTTCTTCTTTTCCTAACTGGATACCCTTGATTTCTTTCTCTTGCCTGATTGCCCTAGCCAGAACTTCCAACACTATGTTGAATAGGAGTGGTGAGAGAGGGCATCCCTGTCTTGTGCCAGTTTTCAAAGGGAATTTTTCCAGTTTTTGCCCATTCAGAATGATATTAGCTGTGGGTTTGTCATAAATAGCTCTTATTATTTTGAGGTACGTTCCATCAATACCGAATTTATTGAGCGTTTTTAGCATGAAGGGCTGATGAATTTTGTCAAAAGCCTTTTCTGCATCTATTGAGATAATCATGTGGTTCTGGTCTTTGGTTCTGTTTATATGCTGGATTACGTTTATTGATTTGCGAATGTTGAACCAGCCTTGCATCCCAGGGATGAAGCCCACTTGATCATGGTGGATAAGCTTTTGGATGTGCTGCTGAATCCGGTTTGCCAGTATTTTATTGAGAATTTTTGCATCGATGTTCATCAGAGATATTGGTCTAAAATTCTCTTTTTTTGTTGTGTCTCTTCCAGGGTTTGGTATCTGGATGATGTTGGCCTCATAAAATGAGTTAGGGAGGATTCCCTCTTTTTCTATTGATTGGAATAGTTTCAGAAGGAATGGTACCAGCTCCTCCTTGTACCTCTGGTAGAATTCAGCTGTGAATCCATCTGGTCCTGGACTTTTTTTGGTGTGTAGGCTATTAATTGTTGCCTCAATTTCAGAGCCTGCTATTGGTCTATTCAGGGATTCAACTTCTTCCTGGTTTAGTCTTGGGAGAGTGTAAGTGTCCAGGAAATTATCCGTTTCTTCTAGATTTTCTAGTTGATTTGCGTAGAGGCATTTATAGTATTCTCTGATGGTAGTTTGTATTTCTGAGGGGTCAGTGGTGATATCCCCTTTATCATTTTTTACTGCGTCTATTTGATTCCTCTCTCTTTTCTTCTGTATTAGTCTTGCTAGCGGTCTGTCAATTCTGTTGATCTTTTCAAAAAACCAACTCCTGGATTCATTGATTTTTTGGAGGGTTTTTTGTATCTCTATCTCCTTCAGTTCTGCTCTGATCTTAGTTATTTCTTGCCTTCTGCTAGCTTTTGAATGTGTTTGCTCTTGCCTCTCTAGTTCTTTTAATTGTGATGTTAGAGTGTCAATTTTAGATCTTTCCTGCTTTCTCTTATGGGCATTTAGTGCTATAAATTTCCCTGTACACACTGCTTTAAATGTGTCCCAGAGATTCTGGTATGTTGTATCTTTGTTCTCATTGGTTTCAAAGAACATCTTTATTTCTGCTTTCATTTCATTATGTACCCAGTAGTCATTCAGGAGCAGGTTGTTCCGTTTCCATGTAGTTGAGCGGTTTTGATTGAATTTCTTAGTCCTGAGTTCTAGTTTGATTGCACTGTGGTCTGAGAGACAGTTTGTTATCATTTCTGTTCTGGTACATTTGCTGAGGAGTGCTTTACTTCCAATTATGTGGTCAATTTTGAAATAAGTGTGATGTGGTGCTGAGAAGAATGTATATTCTGTTGATTTAGGGTGGAGAGTTCTATAGATGTCTATTAGGTCCGCTTGGTGCAGAGATGAGTTCAATTCCTAGATATCCTTGTTAACTTTCTGTCTCGTTGATCTGTCTAATGTTGACAGTGGAGTGTTGAAGTCTCCCATTATTATTGTATGGGAGTCTAAGTCTCTTTGTAAGTCTCTAAGGACTCGATTTATGAATCTAGGTGCTCCTGTATTGGGTGCATATATATTTAGGAGAGTTAGCTCTTCCTGTTGAATTGATTTCTTTACCATTATGTAATGGCCTTCTTTGTCTCTTTTGATCTTTGATGGTTTAAAGTCTGTTTTATCAGAGACTAGGATTGCAACCCCTGCTTTTTTTTGTTCTCCATTTGTTTGGTAGATCTTCCTCCATCCCTTTATTTCGAGCCTATGTATGTCTCTGCATGTGAGATGGGTCTCCTGAATACAGCAGACTGATGGGTCTTGACTCTTTATCCAGTTTGCCAGTCTGTGTCTTTTAATTGGAGCATTTAGTCCATTTACATTTAAGGTTAATATCATTATGTGTGAACTTGATCCTGCCATTATGATATTAACTGGTTATTTTGCTCGTTAGTTGATGCAGTTTCTTCCTAGCCTCGATGGTCTTTACATTTTGGCATGTTTTTGCAATGGCTGGTACCGGTTGTTCCTTTCCATGTTTAGGGCTTCCTTCAGGGTCTCTTGTAAGGCAGGCCTGGTGGTGACAAAATCTCTAAGCATTTGCTTATCTCTAAAGGATTTTATTTCTCCTTCACTGATGAAACTTAGTTTGGCTGGATATGAAATTCTGGGTTGAAAATTCTTTTCTTTAAGAACGTGGAATATCGGCCCCCACTCTCTTCTGGCTTGTAGAGTTTCTGCCGAGAGATCTGCTGTTAGTCTGATGGGCTTCCCTTTGTGGGTAACCTGACCTTTCTCTCTGGCTGCCCTTAAGATTTTTTCCTTCATTTCATCTTTGGTGAATCTGGCAATTATGTGTCTTGGAGTTGCTGTTCTGGAGGAGTATCTTTGTGGCGTTCTCTGTATTTCCTGAATTTGAATGTTGGCCTGCCCTACTAGGTTGGGGAAGTTCTCCTGGATGATATCCTGAAGAGTGTTTTCCAACTTGGTTCCATTTTCCCCCTTACTTTCAGGCACCCCAGTCAGACGTAGATTTGGTCTTTTTACATAATCCCATACTTCTTGCAGGCTTTGTTCATTTCTTTTTCTTCTTTTGTCTTTTGGTTTCTCTTCTCGCTTCATTTCATTCATTTGATCCTCAATCGCTGATACTCTTTCTTCCAGTTGATCGAGTCGGTTACTGAAGCTTGTGCATTTGTCACGTATTTCTCGTGTCATGGTTTTCATCTCTGTCATTTCGTTTATGATCTTCTCTGCATTAATTAGTCTAGCTGTCAATTCTTCCACTCTTTTTTCAAGATTTTTGGTTTCTTTGCGCTGGGTACGTAATTCCTCCTTTAGCTCTGAGAAGTTTGATGGACTGAAGCCTTCTTCTCTCATCTCGTCAAAGTCATTCTCTGACCAGCTTTGATCCGTTGCTGGCGATGGGCTGCGCTCCTTCGCAGGGGGAGATGCGCTCTTATTTTTTGAATTTCCAGCTATTCTGCCCTGCTTCTTCCCCATCTTTGTGGTTTTATCTGTCTCTGGTCTTTGATGATGGTGACGTACTGATGGGGTTTTGGTGTAGGTGTCCTTCCTGTTTGATAGTTTTCCTTCTGACAGTCAGAAGGACTGTCTGTTGGGCTGTTAGAGATTGCTTGAGGTCCACTCCAGACGCTGTTTGCCTGGGTATCAGCAGCAGAGGTTGCCGAAGATAGAATATTGCTGAACAGCGAGTGTACCTGTCTGATTCTTCCTTTGGAAGTTTCCTCTCAGGGGTGTACTCCACCCTGTGAGGTGTGGTGTGTCAGACTGCCCCTAGTGGGGGATGTCTCCCAGCTAGGCTACTCAGGGGTCAGGGACCCACCTGAGCAGGCAGTCTGTCCGTTCTCAGATCTCAACCTCCACGTTGGGAGATCCACGGCTCTCCCCAAAGCTGTCAGACAGAGTCGTTCGCGTCTGCACCGGCCCCCGCTGCTTCCCCTGTTGGTCTTCAGCTCTGCACTGTCCCCAGAGGTGGAGTCTACAGAGACAGGCAGGCTTCCTTGAGCTGCTGTGAGCTCCACCCATTTCGAGCTTCCCAGCGGCTTTGTTTACCTACTTAAGCCTCAGCAATGGCGGGCGCCCCTCCCCCAGCCTCGCTGCTGCCTTGCGGATAGATCGCCGCAGACTGCTGTGTTAGCAGTGAGGGAGGCTCCGTGGGCGTGGGACCCTCCCGGCCAGGTGTGGGATATATTCTCCTGGTGTGCCTGTTTGCTTAAAGCGCCGTATTGGGGTGGGAGTTACCCGATTTTCCAGGTGTTGTGTGTCTCAGTTCCCCTGGCTAGGAAAACGGATTCCCTTCCCCCTTGCGCTTCCAGGTGAGGTGATGCCTCGCCCTGCTTCAGCTCTCGCTGGTCAGGCTGCAGCAGCTGACCAGCACCGATTGTCTGGCACTCCCTAGTGAGATGACCCTAGTACCTCAGTTGAAAATGCAGAAATCACCGGTCTTCTGTGTCGCTCGCGCTGGGAGTTGGAGACTGGAGCCGTTCCTATTCGGCCATCTTGCTCCGTCCCCACGTTACGTAACCTTTTGAAGTCATTTTACAATTGCAACAATATGTACACTTTGATCCCAATAGTGATTTAAAACACAAGTTATTTGTGTATATGCACCTGCATATATTCGTATTTTGCACCACAAAGATGCAAAACACGCTGTTTATAATGGTTACCTTTGAGAAAGGAGTGAGTGTCAAGGAGGGCTTTGATTTTACACGTGTTGTTTGTTTATTGTTAATGAGAATGGTTTATCTTGTATAATTAAGAAAGAAGTTTGAAAGGAAGATAGGAAGGGAGTTAGGAAAGAGAGGTAAGGAGGACGGGAGAAAAGGCAGAAGACAGGCAAATCATGGCTTATAAGGTTGGGAGGAGACTGCCTGTTGTTTGGCTTCTGTAGAGAACCCCAGAGAGTCAATAGTTTTGTGACTATTAGACTCACAGTTATAGCTTTTATTGACTGAATTCTAATTTATAAAGTCTCTACAGCAAAAAGTATTCATGCAGCATCCACAATAATAACTATCAAAATACTCTGTTCTTGAAAATTATCAATAACACTCCCCCATCATCAACTGCGCAAACCTGTTGGATTAAAGTTATCAAAGATTGTTCACCAAGCAGTGAGGCTGCATAATACATACGTTCTGCTCTTGGTTCTCGGTTCCCTCTGCTACTTTGATTTAAGAGCATTAGGAAACTGTGTAATTTTTTTGGTCCTCTTTTTATTTCCATGGTAATTTATGTCTGTGGGTAAGCATTTTATTTTATCAGAGACATGGGGCTAGAGTTATTTTCCGAGGCGCTTGAGTTTTCCTTTGATGCCACTGAAATTAAAGGCAGAGCGGCAGAGAGTACCCATGCTGTTTGTCAAAGAGTCAGAGGTTAGAATTACATTTGCTGCCATTTATTGTGACTATTCTGTGCCAGTAGTTAGGGTAGCACTTCTCATGGGCAATGCAGTATTATTAATATTGCAGACATCAAAACATTTGTGAATGGGATATAATTGACTTGTCAGTCACATTAACAACATCCCCTATGGAATACCCTTCCAACAATGCAGAATATTCTTAGGTTATTTACATCAGAATCTTCAAGTCTTAAACCTTTGAAAAAAAAAATACTAAAGGTTTATTTTAGCTTTAACACAATAGGGAGATATAATTTTGTGTATGTGACGTATATGAAAGAGCTTACAGTCAAGACTACTAATAAATAGCTCTGAAAAACAAAAGATTGTTTTAATGAATAACAAACCAAACACCATATGAAAATACGTTCCAAAAGTTTAGTTTTTTTTTAAATTGGGGTCCTCTCATGTTATAAGGTTACGACAAAATTCTACAAATGTTTAATTAAGTTTCGAGTAGACAAAATAAATACTTAGAACTTTAACCGAAGGCTTAAAATGTTCTATAAAGTGGAAATACATAAAAATCCCATGTTATACATGGAGAGGAGGAAATAAAGAAATCATTAGCTAAAACATAAAATTTGAATGTGACTTAAAATTCTATCTTTCTATCACTAGGCTAAAATTAATTTTATCTTGAAATGGATCCTGGGGCAGAAGCAATTCTCTAGCTAAAAATAAAAGTTAAATCCTCATCTGATTGCAATATAAAATTAATAGGGGTTAGTAATGTATATGTAAATACTTAAATATGCAGAACACAGAAAAACTCAGAGGCATTATTAGGAAGTCAGTTTCTAAATTATATATAACATTTGTTTCACAAGCAAATTGCCCATTTGAAATTCGAATTACATTGATGTTTGACGAAAAGAGAAAAACATTCAATAGAGTCACGTGGTCTTCGAATTAATTTACCTGTGAGTTTTTTTTTTTTTTTTTTTTTTTTTTTTTAACCATGAGGCAGACATGCTGTTTTGTCATTTAAATTTTTACAGGAATATCCAGTAAGGAATTAATAACAAGCCATTTTATTTACATGAGAGCTTTCTGCTTTTTATTTCACCCATATCCATAAGGATTCTCAGATCTCATGGACTGAGTCCTTTGATGCACATAAATAAATACACTGAGTGAATTGTTTGACGGAAACATTCCACTGACTATAGCAAACATTCCCTACTACAAGACATTTGGGGATTTTACTGAAGACTCCTTCCTCTTTCATCTAAGTAAATGTCATAAGTAAACTAGACTTAAAAATTTTTTTAAAACATTCTACAAATTTGAAGTATCGTCATTACTTTACAGTTAACAATGTTACCCCTGAAGAGGACTTTCATTTTGAGCGACCCACTGGTTTGAATGTCTATATATGGGAAAACACTTGGACTGTCTGACAGATCCTTTCATTCACATAATGAACATCTATTGAGCACCTACTATGCAGCAGCGGCTGTGGCAGGTGCTAAGGATACAGAGGTGAGCAACACTAGTTGGGGAGAGAGACTTTTTTATTTTATTATCATACAGATGTATAATTACACATCTTATGAAACCATGAGAAAGCAGCTAAACTATAAGGCCAGGCATGGTGGCTCACGGCTGTAATCCCAGCACTTTGGGAGGTCAAGGCGGGTGGATCGCCTGGGGTCAGGAGTTCAGGACCAACGTGGGCAACATGGTGAAACCCCACCTCTACTAAAAATACAAAAATTAGTTGGGCATGGTGGCGGGCACCTGTAATCCCAGCTACTCCAGAGGCTGAGGCAGAAGAATCGCTTGAACCCTGGAGGTGGATTTTGCAGTGAGCCAAGATTGCACCACTGCACTCCAGCCTGGGTGACAGGAGGAGACTCTGTCAAAAAAAGAAGGAAGGGAGGAAGGAAGGAAGGAAGGAAGGAAGGAAGGAAGGAAGGAAGGAAGGAAGGAAGGAAGGAAGGAAGGAAGGAAGGAAGGAAAGAAGGAAGGAAGGAAAGAAAGAAAGAAAGAAAGCAGCTATGAGACTGGAATAAAAGGATTTTACTAGTCTGGGCATTAATGAAATGATGTTTTAAACCAGAAAGTGAGATTTCCAGACCTTAACAAACTCTGCCAATACACTTGTACAGTCAGAGGGGCCTCATTTTATGAGTCGCTAACTTGCATTATTGCTTTTAACTACTCTTATGTGGCCTTTGTATACTCAGTCAATTGAAAAAAAAAAAAAAGCTAGAATGTTCAAGAGGTACTTAGCTAAGCTTTGAATGCTGTTGTTTGCAAGATCGGCTTTATAACATATGTGTCTCGGGAGTGCCAGTGTCCATATGTGGGGTGACTAGGCCCAGTTATAAGATGATAATTCATTTTAATTATCTTTTTAACTTTCGTCTTATATTTTGTAGAGACGGAGTCTTGCTCTGTTGCTCAGGCTGGTCTCAAACTCACATGCTCAAGTAATCTTCCTACCTCAATCTCCCAAAATACGGGGTTTACAGGTGTGAGTCACCACATCCAGCCAGGTGACAATTCTTAAATTTTCTAGCTGTGCAATGTAAGGATCTAATAGCCAAGATCCACACTTGCGACTAAGAAATATTGCCATATAATTTCTCTGTTTTTTTTCCCCTCAGTAGAAAAAGCTAAAAATCCTGATTTTATTTTCATAACTGTAATATATTATGTCTAATCAGGTTGCCAAAACACAAATTATAACAGCACCCTGCCTACCTTCCCGGGTATTCATTTAAAAATTGTGACAAAACAACTTTTCCTTTCTCACGTAGATTATTTCAAGTTTGAACAGTGTAAATAATTGGGAAAATGTTGGTGGAAAAGGAAATAGCCAAGAATATTTGTTGCGGAAATTTGCTAATAGTGAAATTAGATTTCCTCTATGAATTAAATATATATATTATATAGTATACATACAAATGTATAATACGTTATCAGTGTAATTAGCATGTATTATTTACGACTTATTATGAAACCAGTGGTACATAAAACCTTTAAAATAAGCAGTGGTTATCTGTTGATCATTTTTCACTGGCTCCAGACTGATTTATTTTTCATTTTCAACTCTTTAAAATTTTGAATTAACTTTCTGAAACTTCCCGTATGCTAGCCTGTCTATCTAATGACCCTTCACAAAACCATCTCTGAAAAAACAATTCCTAGTAAAAAATAAACATATGAAAATTGTTCAAACGTGGAAAACGTTAATTTTGCAAAGAAATTATGCTTCAAAGTTTGAACCTGTGATATTTTTAAGTAGGTTGGGATTAATAAACTCCAATAATACCTACATCCTAAAGCTAGATCTTTTCATGTTCCTTAATAAGGGAAATAGGGAAATGCCTAAAAATTATAAGACACATTTTGGGCAGACTTGGCCAACAACCTGTGTCGAAATGAATAATACCATGGCATCAAGCTAATACAATTTCATTTAGCCAGACTTGCCACCACCAAATAGTCACCTTTTGTAAGGTTATTATAATGGCTTAATTTAATCTTACCATATGCACAACATGGGTATGGTTACTGACTGATAACGAAACTAGTTGCATTCATTAAATACTGCTATAAATCTCTCTTCTGAAATAGCTATAATACAGCCTTCCAGCAACAACAATAATGTAATTCTTAATCTTTTTCTGTGATATTATATAACTGTAGCCTGCAGCTAACTCTCACTGTAGGTGTTGGGGGTGGTGTGAGGTCTTTGCAATCCTATGAGAAGGTGGTGGGGTTAGAGGGCTGGAGGTATTTGAGTAAAATGTTGGAGACTGAAAAAAACTCAGAAGTGAGCAAATTCATCCTTCACCATGGATGGAGGAAATAAAACACATCAAAACTCTTATTTTTGAAGTCCTTCTGTGAAGCCATTCCTTTATATTTTCATCAATATTCTCTTTTCTGAGAAAAATTCCCTGTATTTTCACTTCCTGGGGAATAAGTTATTACTATAGAAATGTGCAGGCATGTGATTCTTAGAACATCGGTTTTATAAAGTTTAAATGTTGAGGAGAAAGTCCATTCTCGTGGCATTTGCAAACCCATTTAAAGCTTCATTCTGCTGAAACCTGTATTTTGTAGTATATACATCAAAATAGATTTTAACAAAACTAACATTCTTTTAGGAAATTTGTCAGTGTTCTAATCGTTGGAAGCACAGAAAAGTTTCAGATAATCAAGTTAATGTTTTTTCATTTGGGAGGGCCTGCTCTGCTTATTTTAAATCTCTTTTGCACAAACCATCTGTATATTGAGAATTAAAAGAAAAAGCAAAAAAGAAAAAACCTGTTCCAAAGATCTCAAGTGTGGACAGAGGGTGCTTTCTTCTTCTGCACTGGCAGTTTCAAGATTAAGTGCCTCTGTAGGCTTCTCAAAATTATCAACCTTGTCCAGTAGCTGAATATTCTCTGCAGAATTTGTTCTACAGAAATTTTCTCAGTATAGATCTGTCCTCACTCTGATTTTTATGGCCGTGAGCGTTTTTGAGGCCTCCCAGAATTACTGGCATTCTGATTATTTTCTCCTTTTGGAGGAAGACCATGAAAATGTCCAGCTTAGGTAAGCATATATGTGCAAAAGATTTCTAAGCCAATCACAGGGAAGTGATTTCATTGAACTGAACCCAGGATGCCAGTGTGACGGAATCTGTAGAGTTTAGGAACTAACAACGGCACGTATTATTTCATTTCATTTCATTTGTGAGAGATAGAGCGACAACAAGAAGCCGCAAGTTTCCTCTGTCCCTTCGACTAAAAGCAGACTCTACTACTAAAGTCAAAATGCATCTTCATGAAAAGAAAACGAGTTTATGATGCTTAAGACTGACCTAAAGGGCATAGATTCACTAGAGCCAACCAGAAATCAATCAACACTAGCTCACACAGGTCAACCCTCATGTCAGGCAAAAGGGCGATGTTGAAGTGGAATGTCATCAACAAAGACTGTGAAGACCTCTCAAGTGGCTTCACCTTCCCTGAACTTCTCAGGAGGAGGTGAAACCATCCTCATTGTTGCCTGTTAATATCCTTCAGAGGGGACTTGGTTTAAGAAAATCCAATATGCAAACATACCAAATTATAAAATTATAGGGAGGATGCAGATGTGCATAGCTTTGGACCACACCACTGCGGGGCATGACTGTCTTTCTGGGCTGGATGGAGTACATCCTATTGATGGTCTAAACTTCGAAGCATTGTGACAGCGCCCTCCCACAATTGCACCAAATATGTAATTTATCATCAACTACAACAGAAAAACCTCTTTGTTATTTTTAAATGGTACAAAAGTTATATGTTTGCTAGAATATGTCCCTGAGTTCTGGTTACAAATTTCTGGATAGCAGTATCAAATCTAAATTTTGCTATTGCTTGTTGAGTACATGTGTATATATGGGGGAATGTAGAGGTGGTGATTAGATCTTAAGCCAACCTTCCTCACAAGTTTCCCAGGACTGGTGCAGGCTTATGTGGAGTTGCAGAATCTGAATTTGATTATGCTCTGGGCTCAGTCTTAGACTGAGCCTTCATCTGCACTGATAGCACACAAGTTGGCAGCCTTGAGTCACTCCCTGGAGCCTTCCCAACCTGTCCAGAGCCCAGTTACCCAACTCCTTTCAGAGAGTCTCTTTGTTCATCAACAAACCAAGACTTCTTCAGAAATTCAATTATCCAGGCCTAGTAAATTCATTCAAATCCTGAGGGTCCCTCCCACCTGTTCCCTTCCACCTGGCAGCAGAAGACTGCTTGAAATAATTCTCCTGGAAGTCTTGAAGCCATAGTTATTCATGCATGGTGCCTCAAAGCCTTGCCATCCTGGTCCACACTGCTCAAGATGGGAAGCTCGCTGCTCAGTCCCTTCATTACCACCCGATTCTGTGCTGCCTGACCCCTTCCCCAAACTCCCACTCCGCTTCCCAGCCAAATGTCTCACTGTGCCTTCTGGGACCTTGTTCTAGAACTGCAAGCCATCCTCAACCTCAGGGGAGGCTTCCTTCATTGTACGGTCCCCACTAACAGTTGACTTCCTCCGTAGGACACTGTTCCTTTACCATCTTCTCAAGTGGAGACCACCTCATCCCCCTGACCTTCATGAACCTTAGAATTAAGATGCACTTGCTGATCCATCTCACTAAGTCCAGACACCTTCTCCTCCAATCCACTGAGACTCAGGTGACTGAGCCAGAACATGTCCTGCCTTCATCAATTATTTATCCACCACTCATCCAAGACCTGAGCATCTGGTTCGCAGTCCATTCCCTTCCAAATGATGACATCAGCCTAGGTGCGTTCAGCATCTTCATGGGCACACAGCTGGTTCCCTGGCCACTCAGCTCCTTAAACTATTTCCATTGATTTCTCATCCATCTCTGTCACCCACTCTGATTACCACACCCCTGACTATGTCATCACTAAGAACTGCTCCATCCTAAAGTCATGAAAATCTCAACATCTGCTTTGTGAACACCATTCAACTCTACTACTACTAGTGTTTTAACTTCACTGAGACCTCTCTTCTCCTGACTCTATTTTACCCTTCATCTTCCAGCTCCTCCTGACCTCACTTCCTTCTCTATCCAGCTGAGATTCAGTGGTAGCTATGTTAGGTAAGGTTTGTTGTTTCCTCAACCCCATGTTTTTGGGCTCTTCCATCCCATCTGCCCAGAAAAACTTAGCTCTGGATCCACTCCACTGTTTACTTGCTCAGCTGAGCCATGCTGGAGCAGATCACACATCTCTAGACACTGGGGCCATGAGCAATTGAAGATCTCCAATTTCATCCGAGTCCTCAACTCTGTCAGCCAGTCTTTATTTCTTAGTCTGTTTTCCTCCCATTCTCCACAAAAACAATTCCCAACATTCGTTTAAAGTTTTTAACTCAGCTAACTCTTGTTCTCTTTGCAAAGATATAAATTCAAACACCATTGTGAGAGTCCTCACACAACATCCCGCCACCTCCCTAATGTGCTTATGCCCACAACCCTTCGTTCCTCTGCTTTTCCATTAGAAGTGCCCTTCCTTCTGCTCAAGACTTCACCCACAGCATGTTTTCTGCAGTAACAAGAAGCAGCTAGTTTCCTCTTCAGGAACTCACTTTAACCCATTAGCATTTAGATATGTACCAAGACTTTCTTCTTTAAACACGCACACACACACACACACACACACACACACACACACACAAACACTTCCCTTCAACTATATCAATGTCTCTTTCTTCTCTTTGCAAGTGGAACTTCTTGAAAAAGTGCTAAATTCCTCTCTTTTCTCCTTCCCTCTCCTTTGCCCTACACTCTCCTTTAATCAGCCTTTTTTCCCAACATTCCCACAAAATTAATCTCACATCACATACATTCTTTTCTAAATTTATGGATGATTTTTCAGCATGCATCTAATTTCAGTGTCATAGCACATAAATCCTTGTATCCACCACCAAGAATTAACAAAGGTCTATCATTATTTCTCCAATAAAATATAAATAAAATAAACACAGTGAAACTACCTCTATACCTCACTCCATCCCTTTTCCAAGCATATTCACCTCTCTTTCTCTTTCACTCTCCAGATTCAGCCACTTATAAAGCTTAACAAATACTGTGCATATTAAATACTGGTTGAGTCCAATATGAGTTGACATGATAAATATGGCCTGTATCTTTTCACTCCATGCCTCTATAGTTTTATAACACATTTATAATATATACATAATCAACACAATACATACTACATACTCAATATACCATCTTCTTTGACATCTTTTAGAATGTTAACCAAATGGTGTCTTACTGGCATAATACTATTGCTTGGCCTTTTTTCAACTCAACGTTATTTGAATACTATCCATGTTGGAACACAAGTGTTTGAATCATTAATTTTAGTTGCTGTGTGATATTCCATCATATAAATATACCTTATGTGATTATCCATTCCAGCCCCAAGAGATGTTTATGTTGTCTAAAATTTTGCAATACAATTACACATGCAAGTCATCTGTACTCTACAATACTAGAATGAGCATATGTTTATGCATTTGCTCTTGCACAAGAGTAAGATTTTCTCCAGGATACACACCTAGAAGTGGATTTTCTGGATGGAATGTATACATATTTTCAGCTTTACTGGATTATGCCAAATTGATCTCCAGAGTGACACCAATTTCTACTCCCACTAGATATGAATGCCTGCTGCTCTTTACTCACACCTTCACTGATGTGTGGCATTGTCAGATGTTTTAGTGTTTGCCCATCTGATGGGTGCAAAATGGTATCTCATTTTGGTGGTAGTGTACAGTTCTATGATTAAAAGTGAGGCTGAAGTTGTATTCATATGTTTTTTGGCCCCTCATGTTTCCTCTCATATGAGTTCCTTAATTCCTCTCTTTCCTATTTTTCTTCTGGGTTATCTTTCTATTACTGGTGTGCAGGAGTTAGCTATTATCTTTCAGTCTTTGTTTTAGCCGTGCTTGCCCCTACATGCCAATTTATCACCAAGTCCTGAATACCTATCAAAAATCTCTCTACTTTCACCATCATCTCTAAAGCCAGAATGACCCCAGTGGAACCTTACCATGTCATATCTGAATTGCTGCAGACAGCTTCCTAACCATCTTCCCTGCCACTTGTCTGATAGCCTCTAACATACACAGCAATCAGGGAATATTCCCGTCACACCATTCTCTTATTCAAAATGCCTTAAAGGTCTCTAATTGTCCTCCTGAACATGACATGGAGGACAGGTATGATATGGCCTCTGCCGTTTTCTTCAACCTCATCTTAGTCTCTGCCCTCTAGTTCACACACCCTATGCTCTAGCTATGTTTACCGACTTTGGGTTCTGGTATTGGGCCATGCTCTCTGCTGACATCTTGGCACTTGCATGTGCTGCTTGCTCAGCTTTGAGCCCTGGTGTTGAGTCTGCCCCATCACTACCAACTCCATCAACTGAATAATTGGTTCTCAATCTCTAGATCTCAATAGAGAAAGCACTACTTTTCTGATTTCACAGTTCCAGGTGAGTTATCTCTTCTAGATGCTCCCATGACACCTCCTGTTTATTTTCAGTGTTGCATGTGCCACATTATGTCATAATAGCTGCCTTTTTGTCTGTGTTCACCAGTAGAGAGGAAGAGAGAGAAACAATAAGAACAGGAGCAACAATAAGAACAACTTCTTTTCAGATATAACTCCAGTACCTCAGGAGACACTTGGTTTAGAGAAGCTGTGATTCATAAAATAGAAAGAGATTTGATCCTCATTGTTCCAAAACTAAGGTTATAGGTATCACAATGCACTAAGTTCAATCCACTTAAGCAAAAATAAATAAATTAATTAGAATAAAATAAAACTCAACATACAGAAAAGTTTTTGAAGAGACACTTCTTCTGCAAATACTAGATCCTAACAACAACAACAATATTTGATTGGTGTGAGTCCTGAGTGTACAGGACCCTCTGGAGTGTGTGTTTATCAATCTTATAGTAGCTTAAGATGCATGAATCTGACCTTGTTCAGAAATAAATCTGAATGATGCATATAAGAATATGCTTAAGAGGCATTTCCCCCTTAAACATCTTTTTTTTCCAGAACTTAATTGAAACTTACAGCTCGTCCACTCTGTTTGTCTATACAACTATACATTTATGATAATTTGAATATATATATGTGTGTGTGTGTATATACATATATACAGATAGTCTTAAAAGAAGAACTTGTAAAAATTAGATAAGAATTACTTCCGGCTCTCCATTATGTAGAACTCCTACATATTTGATAAATATGTTTAGAACCGCTTGGTGGTAGCACAATGCCTGACACCAGTTAGGTGATACAGCTTTTTAATGAAAAGAAAATGTGACAAAGTTAGACAGATGTTGGTTAGAACCCTGGTTACTTACCCTCTGATAGGTTAGCCTAAATGGACATTTTAAGAATGGTAACTTTGTCTCAGGGTTATTGTGAGGATTCAATCAGATATTAAATCAATGTGAAATGCCCTTAAAGAATGCACGCAGTAGGCTCAGAGTACTACTGTCCTCTCCCTCTTAAACAAGAATTCTTCCGTAGCCATGCCAGCTATTTACAGCTAGCCTCTCTCCTTAATAATCAGTGTCCAAATCCCCAATTGTTAAATACTTTGAATATCTCACCAGTTGACTAAGAATTGTACATAAATTTCTTTCGATGCATAAAATTTGATGGGATCTTGAACATTTAAAAGTTTTGATGTCTAGCTTTAATAAATAAAACTGATTCAAATCCATGCACTTTAATCTGAATGAAGTTAGAAATTTGAATTTCCAACCACAGGAAACATGACCAAGTAAAATCCATGATTTGGAATTTTTCTTGGTTGTTTCTTATTAATCATCCATAAAATGGAACCAAAAACCACTTATTTCTGTCTAATTACTGCTACTTCTGAAACTGAATCAGATCATTGGATTAAAAGGATTTGGAGCATATCAAGGCTGGATAATGCAAATTATCAATCTGTAGCCAATACTTTTCTAGGGCAAAACTTATTGCAAATAAAAATATTATTTACAGAAGTATTTTTTAGAAAGTTGGGTAAAAAATATTCATGGAGGAAATGTCCTGTACCTGGACTGGGGTCCCTCTTTGGTTTCTTCTCCTTTCCTTTGGGCTTACTTACCTTGGGTATGTTTCTTTCCCACAGCACAGTGAATAGAAAAGCAAAACACAGGGCAAAGAAAATGAGGGCAGCTTGAGTCAGTCTTTACAGCTGTGCACAGGAGTTCTGGTTGGAGGTTCAGAGGAGAAATGAGATCTGGTAATAGGCATTACCTATGGTTTCGAAGTAATATGGGGCCTCCTGGTTCCTCCTTGAAATTTGGTTCTTACAAAGGAAATGAAAGTAGTGCTTCTAGGCTTTATCTTCCCAAGGCTTTCTTTCCAACAAGATTTCTATGCAACAGAAAAACTTTCTGAACCTTGACTATGTCCTCCAGTACAGATAATGACAACTACTTAAACTGAATTTAAAAAGTGTTGAGTAGTTGATCCCGGTACCTAATGATGTTGCTTATCTCCTCAGAGTCTGATTGACACTAAAAATAATAAATTAGAACAGAAAATGATTTTACCAGATCTATGGGCTGACGGGTGGGCTAAGTATAATACCCTCCATTATGCTTGTCATTGAATTCTATATGTACAGTTCAGATCTGAACAAGGAAGACAGGATTGTACTTTGATTTCATGATTTTTATCTTCAATCACCTATCATTCACACATATAAAATTAATATGCCTACTTAAAAAATTCAAGCAATATAAAGTCAGGATGAACACTTTCTGTGGTGATACAAACATTATATTGGACAGCCTATTACACAAGCAGGAGTGAAATAATAAATTAAAAACTGTCACTCCTGGGTTATCTAGGATATAGCCTCTGAGACACCTATTTCCTTCATCTGATCTAGTACATTTATAAATTCAGAATCAATAGTTATACTTGCCGAATCACTGGGATCCATTTGGGAAATAATTTTAAAGTGGTCAGACTTGAAACTATCACATATGACACAATGAAGTAATAGGTTTGTTTTAAGCAGTTAGTAAATCAAAATTAATTTTTACAATTATTTACAGGACAGTTGGGTGGTTTAATTTATACCGCAGTGGTTGTGGTTGTTTTTAATTTTAGTAAATCATGGTAGATTTGTTCTTTGAGTTTGGGGGGAGAGGAAAAAAAATAAAGTTCAGGGAAAAAAGTTTAAAATATTCTTACTTTTTATTTTAGGTAAGATCAACAAATCATTGAGGATGATTTTTAATTTTAATTCATTCAATGAGCTCTCTTAATGCAATCATTTTCTCCATGGAAGTCCTTAACCACAGTGGCCATTTGCAGCTGATGATTTTTTTATATAAATAATTTATAAAGCCACTATACACTTATACTTTTACACTGAAAGAGAAAGAGAGAGAGAGAACAGAGTTGCATCTTAAACTCTATTTACAAATTTACCTTGGCAGGCCCTCTTACTGCCAATAGGAAACGATGTTGCATATTTAATTTGCTCTTTTGTTACAACGGGGCTTAGGTTAGTTAATTTCAATTTTCGATTTCAAAAGCTATCAAATATGGCTCAGATGAGAAATCAATTTTTCTCAGCTGCCTCTGTTTTTGTGATGGGAGGCATCTCATTGGCTGAAGGTGAGCCATGTGACATGGCAAGAGATTAGTTCACCAGACCCTGTGTTGCTGCCACCTCAATTACTGCCTGCCTCTTGTAATTTAGCCTTATAACACCTAATTTCAAGACAGAACTCATATTTAATTCATGAAAGCTTCCACAAGAGTAATTGTGAAATAAATTGCCATAGAAGATATCCATTTGTGACTCATTTTAATTTTGTATGCTAGTAGCATGCTATTTATTCTACTTGTTTAACACTTTAGCACAAACAATTTTTTTTTAATATTGAACTTTATGCACTGATAGCTGCATACTTTGCACCATTTTCCCACATTACATCATCTCCTTTACTGGGATTTCCTTTCACAAAACTTTCACCCAGTGGTATTTCCAAAGGTTGTTAAAATCAAGAACTTATAATCTCCTAATTATTGAATACTGTTGTTATGATCTGCCTAGAACTTTAAAAGTAGCAACTAAAAATCACAAATGACAGCAGATAAATGGTAGTTAGATGACAAGGATCATTCAAAGGGCCAGGAAATAAATAGAGTTTAATTTAAATAATATTTTAAACAAAGGCATTCATTACAATATTGACATTTTCATCTCAACATTGGTATATATTTTAAAATTCTTGAACCAAAACATATATATTTCCTGTGTATACACACCATTTTGTCCTTTTCCTCCCTGTTGCTATGCCAACAAGGTGGGTGAGGCCTTCTCAACTGCCAAACTCAGCTGTCATCCCTTCACCCTAAAAGCCTTATAATTGCTTTTATTTGCATACGACAATTAGGCAGGATGGCTCACAGCGAGAAAAACCAACCTTTCTCTCCCCAAGTGCACACAACGCCAGCCTGTAATTTATA